>NW_017537048.1:115715-122152 GCF_001853355.1 Bactrocera latifrons
ATAAAAATAATAATAACAATAAGAAAAGAAAAATATTATTTGATAGTTTAAAATTTAAATTTATTTTCACATATAATATTGGATTGCGCAGGCCATTTTAAACGCATTATATACATATGTTCATATGTATGTATTTATTTTTGCGTATTATATTGTCAATGCAAAGTACGCACACCTTTTTTCATATACTTACTTAACAATTGATATTTGCTGCTTCTGATGATATTGCTGCTGTTGCTTTTTCCAGTTCATTCGGATTTCCAAAGCTATAAAAATAAATGAAGTAACTATTTGCAAATTATTAAAAAGAAAAACACTCATAAAATTCACCTACTTACCTTCTTATTGTACGAGCCTCCTTTACGATGGTAGGAACACGAGCGACATGCGTCTTTCAATCGTTTTTTATTACCCTTTTTTGGATTTTCTTTTGGCACTATTGACAATCATGCTTTCTCCTTCGCACTCATTCAATAAATCAAGAAATGAAAGAAACTTTTTTTAATCGCATTTAGTTAAACAAAAAATAACCCGAAAATGTGCGTTGGTGTTAGTGCATAGAGAAAAAATGTGTAGTTGTATTTAAATATTTGACACAAGCGGGTAGCCGACGTTGGCAGGGTTGTGTTTACCCATGCATTATTGGATGCGCATTGTATGTAAATGCATGTGTGTGCTTATTTACATATATATGTATGTTCAATATATTTCAAAATAGACATTTATTTTTAATAGTATTTCGGCTTTGCGATATTAAATAAGTAAGCATATTTAATCATATTTGAAGATACTTTAAAATCCCTCAATCGCTGTTAAATGTGGCGAAAACATGCTTATAATTACCCTATGTTCTCTGGTGTTAGTATCACGAAAATGACGGAATTAAGTATTATCAGTACTAAAGAGAAGAATATGCTAATTTCAATGTTTAAAAATGTACGTCTACAGATTCGTATATTTGCAATCGGCAAACGACTCTGTATATATGTAATATTTTATATATGCAAATTTTTATATCAAAGCACACAAGAATGTACGTACAAATTGAATTATTTCATGATGAATTCCTTAAAATCTTTTGACGTATATAATAAAGTCATAATTATGTTGTTACCTAAATATTTAATTAATGTAGGTTTAATAGAATACATATTTATATAAATATTTATTCGTAAAAGTTTTGGTAACATGTTAAAATACCAAGCGGCCACACATATTCACGTATATAACTATAATTATTGTTTGTTAATTTGACCACACGGTTGCCCCGGACTACCAATGGCCGAAGCTCACGTTTTGTCAGTGTGTCGAAGGACTGACGCGACGACAAAGCGTCACATCACAGTGTTGGTGGTAGAAAATCCGAGCTGTGCCAAAAAACACAAACGAACGAACGCCGATTGTCACCGCTTCCCTTACCGCTGTACCAGCTTCGCCTACAAACCAGCGTAAACATTATATTTATGTTTATTTATGAGCTCACATATATGTATATCGACGCAGATTTTTGCGAGCCGTGGAAAAATATTTTTGTTTTATAAATGTACTTCTTCTTCTTCTTAATTGGCGTAGACACCGCTTACCGAGTTAACGAGCCGAGCCGAGTTAACAACAGCGCGCTAGTCCTTTCTTCTTTTCGCTACGTGGCGCCAATTGGACATTCCAAGCCTATCCAGGTCCTTCTACACCTGGTCCTTCCAACGAAGTGGAGGTCTTCCTCTTCCTCTGCTTCCCCCGGCGGTTACAGCGTGAATACTTTCAGAACTGGAGTGTTTTCGTCCATTCGGACAACATGACCTAGCCAGCGTAGCCGCTGTCTTTTAACTCTCCGAACTATGTTAATGTCGGCATATATCTCATATAGCTCATCGTTCCATCGAATGCGATATTCGCCGTGGCCAACGCGCAAAGGACCATAAATCTTTCGCAGAACTTTTCTCTCGAAAACTCGCAGCATCGACTCATCAGTTGTTGTCATAGTCCAAGCTTCTGTACCGTATAGCAGGACGGTAATTATGAGTGATTTGTAGAGTTTGGTTTTTGTTCGTCGAGAGAGGACTTTGCTTCTCAATTGCCTACTCAGTCCGAAGTAGCACCTGTTGGCAAGAGTTATCCTGCGTTGGATTTCCAGGCTGACATTGTTGGTGGTGTTTACGTCGGTTCCAAGATAGACGAAATTATCTACGACTTCAAGGTCGGGGGGAAACCGAATATACCCGCGGCAAGGTATGCCTGTCGTAAGAGGCGACTATAAGCCATATGCACTATGTCAGGCTTTAGAGACCATGTATTGATGTCAACATGGTCTAAGTCAGATAAGTGCTATAATATTCAGCTGGAAGTCAAATTTTAAGCTTTATATTTATATCTCAAAATATAAGGCATTTGTCACAGCTACAAATACAACCAGTCATTCGGTTTATACGGGAACTCAACTGGAAGTAGCAAATAGTTACAAAGTCAGACCAAAGACTATAACCTGGTACCACGGGGAGCAGTAAGATCTTGGAGGTAACTCCAATCTGCTCATTGGGTTTGGCCCTTTGGGGASATTCGTGGTGGCTGTGGTTTATACCTAAATGCAGGAAGGGCATTTTGTCCAATGTGGAGTCGMACTGCGGCCGCGTGCCGGACCCAAAGTACGGCAGAGGTTTTAGATGGGCCTTGTACCCGACCAAGGTGACTAGGGTGTCCCTATCCACCCGAACCAATTGGAACCAAGGATTAAATGCAAAATGCATTTATGCTTTGGGGCGCTGATCAACGCATTGTATTGATCTACATGCTTCTAGCAATAGAAAGCACMGTGGAGTTTAGTCTTTCATAGACAGGTATTCACGTTAAAACACATTGGCTCTCTGTAAATAGTGACGTGAGAGCTAATTTCGTCTTGCCCTCGTTCACTGCCAGACCCATTTGCTTCGCCTCCTTGTCCAGTCTGGATAAACAGACCTAACGGCGCGGTTGTTGGGGCCGCTGATATCAATATCATCGGCATACGCCAGCAGCTGTACACTATTATAGAAGATGGTACCTTCTCTATTTAGTTCTGCAGCTCGAACAATTTGCTCCAGAAGCAGGTTGAAAAAGTCGCACGATAGGGAATCGCTTTGTCTAAAACCTCATTTGTTATCGAACGGCTCGGAGAGCTCTTTTCCGAACCTGACGGAGCTTTTGGAGCTGCCTAACGTCAGTTTACACAGCCGTATTAATTTTGCTGGAATACCAAATTCAGACATCGCAGCATAAAGGCAGCTCCTTTTCGTGCTCTCGAAAACGGCTTTGAAATCGACGAAGAGGTGTTGTGTGTCGATTCGCCTTTCACGGGTCTTTTCCAAGATTTGGCGCATGGTGAATATCTGGTCGGTTGTTGATTTTCCAGGTGTGAGGCCACACTGATAAGTTCCAATCAGTTTGTTGACGGTGGGTTTTAATCTTTCACACAATACGCTAGATAGAACCTTGTGATTTTGAGGAGGCTAATCCCACGATAGTTGGCGCAGATTGTGGGGTCTCCTTTTTTGAGGATTGGGCATAGCACACTTAAATTCCAATCGTTGGGCATGCTTTCGTCCGACCATATTTTACAAAGAAACTGAAGCATGCTTATCAGTTCTTCGCTGCCGTGTTTGAATAGCTCGGCCGTTAATCCATCGGCCCTCTCCGCTTTGTTGTTCTTCAGGCGGGTAATTGCTATTCGAACTTCTTCATGGTCGGGCAATGGAACGTCTGCTCCATCGTCGTCGATTGGGGCATCGGGTTCGCCTTCTCCTGGCGTTCACTGYCATTCAGCACGCTGGAGAAGTGTTCCCTCCTTAATTTAAGTATGCTCTGGGCATCGGTCACCAGATCACCTTGGGGGCTTCTACGAGAGTATGCTCCGGTCTTGAAACCTTCTGTAAGCCGGCGCATTTTTTCGAAGAATTTTCGAGCTTTACCCCTGTCGGCCAGCTTATCAAGCTCTTCGTACTCACTGCAAATGCGTCTCGCTTCCCTCTTCAACTCTCGGTATCTATCCCATCCCGCACGTGTTGTGGTCGATCGTAACGTTGCGAGGTAGGCACCTGTTTTCTCTCCACTGCGACACGGCACTTTTCGTCGTAACAGATGTTCTTTTGTACTTTCCGAAAACCAATGGTTTCGGTTGCAGCTGTACGTAAGGAGTTTGAAATGAAGTCCCACAGTTCCCTTATACCGAGTTGTTGACGAGTGCTCTCAGAGAGCAGGAGTGCAAGCCGGGTAGAAAATCGTTCGGCTGTCTGTTGTGATTRCAGCTTCTCGACGTCGAACCTTCCTTGTGTTTGATGGCATGAGTTTTTTGCTGCACAGAGACGCGTGCGAATCTTGGCTGCAACAAGATAGCCCATGGGGAGGTGTGTTACCACCCCTGCTATGGAGCCTAGTCGTAGACGACCTGCTAACACTGCTAACAGACAACGGGATCCGCTGTCACGGGTATGCGGACGACATTGTCATTATGGCAAGAGGGAAATTTAAACTCTGTGTGACGAAGGGATGGTGTAGGGAGGTTGAACTAGATATCAACCCCTCCAAGACGTCAGTAATCCCGTTTACGAGACGCAGGACCCTACACGGTCTTAGAAAACTCTCCCTGGGAGGTAGTGAGATAGGGATGACCAACACTGTAAAATACCTCGGGTTGACGCTAGACTCCACACTGAGGTGGAAGCAGCACGTCAACCTGACCCTGATCAAGGCGACGAAAGCCTTAATGGTGTGCAATCGTAAAATAGTCTGTCCCAGAGAATGGAAATGATAAGTGGCAAGTTACCATTGGCCCTCCTCCAAAGTTTAAGGTTACCTTCGGCAGCAAAGACGATTGGAACGACTCTAACCTCGAGCTGTTGCTGAGGAACAGTACTATGAGGTGGTACACAGATGGATCGGAAATGTCGGAGGGAATCGGCACAGGGATTGTGGGCCCACGCCCTAGACTCCCCATTACCATGAGTGAGTTACCGAGCATTTCCCAGGCAGAAGTTTACGCTATAAGCCGGTGTATAGAAATAAACCTCCATCGCAACTATCGCAATGTGCGAATAGTAATTCAATTACGAGATCAAATCGCTGCTAGTGCAGGAGTGTAGGGAGAGGCTGAATAGCCTTTCGGAAAGAAACCAGGTACACCTAATCTGGGTGCTTGGTCACAAAGGTATAGCCGGCAATGACCTGGCGGACGAGCTCGCCCGCTCCGCAGCCTCCACCAGGATGGTACGACCCGAACCCTTTACGGACGTGGGTCCCCATACCATGAAGGAGCTGCTCCGTAAAGAGGAAAGAGCAGGCAAGGAGGAACAGTGGGTACAAAGTCATGGTATGGGACACGCCAACCTACTAATGGGAGGTTACAACCTGAAAAGGTTTAAAATCATAATAAAACTCCCCAGGAGTAAACTCAGGCTGTTAGTCGCTTGGTACACTGGCTACTGCAAGCTAAATAGGAATCTGCACAGCATGGGCCTTTCAGCTTGCGCCAACTGCCGTTTCTGCGACAGGGAGCCTGAAATACCGGAGCATCTGTTGATCGACTGCACGGCAGTCTGTAGACGCAGATATAAGGCCCTTGGAGTGTTGTTTCCGGATAGGGATCGCATTGCCTCACTAGCGCCAAGTAGTCTACTGGACTTCATTGATAGGCTGGGTCTAGGCGAGTCAGTGTGAGCAAGGAGAGGGCACAATATACTAAAGGTCGCAGGGAATTTCTCATCACTATTCATTCATTCATACGCCCGTCAAGCCTTTTTTACACAGGGTACTACGCTGAGGATGGATTAATGTGTAGAAGTTCACGCAAGTGAGGAAAGTTCTCAGATCGCCATTCATTTGGGAGTGGCCAGAAACGATTCTTTTACATATGACTCAAACAGCTCACGATTTCCGGTCTTTGACCAAGTATCCTCTGGGTAGCCTAAGAACATCCGTTTGAAGGCGAGCTAAAGTGAGAAGGCGAAACATTCCTTGTATAGGGTTGTGCGCTGGGTTTGGGACCCGCCACGTAAAAACCACYCCMATGAAAACGCAACAACAGCCTCGGATGACAGACCCCACTTTTTATGACGACTATGGCAAACGAAATAAGGACTACGAATTGAGGGCATGCACCTGGAATGTTCGGTCCCTTAACGAGGAAGATATCCTCGTAAAAAAAAGGCTGACATCACCGCCATCCAAGAAATGCGATGGACGGGACAAGGACAGAGACGAGTAGGTCCTTGTGGCATTTACTACAGTGGCCATATAAAAGAGCGCAAGTTTGGTGTGGGATTCGTGGTGCCAGAGAGACTCCGTCGTCGAGTACTATCATTCACTCCGGTGATTGAACGTCTAGCCACAATCCGCATCAAAGCGAGGTTCTTCAACATATCGCTGATTTGCGCCCACGCCCCGACGGATGAGAAGGACGATGTGACCAAAGA
>NW_017537048.1:123412-129402 GCF_001853355.1 Bactrocera latifrons
GTGTGAAAGATTAAAGCCCACCGTCAACAAACTGATTGGACCTTATCAGTGTGGCTTCAGACCTGGAAAATCAACAACCGACCAGATATTCACCATGAGCCAAGTCTTGGAAAAGACCCGTGAAAGGAGAATCGACACTCACCACCTCTTCGTCGATTTCAAAGCTGCTTTCGACAGAACGAAAAGTAGCTGCCTTTACGCCGCGATGTCTGAATTTGGTATCCCTGCAAAACTTATACGGCTATGTAAGCTGACGTTGAGCAACACCAAAAGCTCCGTCAGAATTGGGAAGGACCTCTCCGAGCCGTTCGATACCAAACGAGGTTTCAGACAAGGCGATTCCGTATCGTGCGACTTTTTCAACCTGCTTCTGAAGAAAATAGTTCGGACTTCAGAACTAAATAGAGAAGGTACAATCTTCTATAATAGTGTGTAGTTGCTGGCGTATGCCGATGATATTGATATCATAGGCCTCAACACCCGCGCCGTTAGTTCTGCTTTCTCCAGACTGGACAAGGAGGCGAAGCAAATGGGTCTGGCAGTGAACGAGGGCAAGACGAAATATCTCTTGTCATCAAACAAACAGTCGTCGCACTCGCGACTTGGCTCTCACGTTACTGTTCACAGTCATAGCTTTGAAGTTGTAGATAATTTCGCCTATCTTGGAACCAGCGTAAACACCACCAACAATGTCAGCCTGGAAATCCAACGCAGGATAACTCTTGCCAACAGGTGCTACTTCGGACTGAGTACGCAATTGAGAAGCAAAGTCCTCTCTCGACTAACCAAAACCAAACCCTATAAGTCACTCATAATTCCCGTCCTGCTATATGGTGCAGAGGCTTGGACGATGACAATAACTGATGAGTCGACGTTGCGAGTTTCCGAGATAAAAGTTCTGCGAAAGATTTATGGTCCTTTGCGCGTTGGCCACGGCGAAAATCGCATTCGATGGAAAACCGAATTCGATATGATTTATGGATGAGCTGTACGAGATATACGACGACATTGACATAGTTCAGCGAATTAAAAGACTGCGGCTACGCTGGCTAGGTCATGTTGTCCGGATGGACGAAAACACTCCAGCTCTGAAAGTATTCGACGCAGTACCCGCCGAGAGAAGCTGAGGAAGAAGAGACCTCCACTCTGTTGGAAGGACCAAGTGGAGAAGGACCTGGCTTCACTTGGAATATCTAATTAGCGCTATGTAGCGAAAAGAAGAAACGACTGGCGCGCGGTTGTTAACTCGGCTATAATCGCGTAAGCGGTGACTACGCCAAGCAAGAAGAAGAAGCAGTATTACGCGAAGTGGCCTTTAAACTCTCAATTGMTACCAGCGCTAACAAAAAGAGAAAGTGTGAAAAAACTTAAGGAAATCCAAATTTCCATAATAAAATCCATAATTTCGTTAATTTGTGATCAGCTGCAGGGGAGATGGTATAAACACACACGATTAGTGGCAATTCTTTTCAAAAAATAGGCGCTATAACCATAATTGACTTTATAATTTTGCCCAATTTAAGCAATATGGACGCTATTATGTGGACGTAACCCCCAATAAACTAAAAGTTAAAACTGAGAGAAAAAATAATATTATTCTTTTTTATTTATTTATTTATTTTAATAYGACCTGTAAATAAATTTACAGACATACTAGAAAAAAAAAGGAACTGGCTGCTAAGGCCTTCGTTCAATTTTGTTTAGATACATATTAATTTACACATTACATATTATTTACGTAATCCAGTGTTGCAATAGCGGTAAGCAAATCAACATTTTGCGATGTGTCATTGTAGCAGTTTATTAGGTGTTGTATGGTCAGGGTATCATTACAGTTCATGCCAAGTGGTGGTGATTCTTTTGAAAGTAGATATACGTGCGTTAGTTTTGTATGGAAGAGTTTAAGTCTCATCAAAACAAGTTGCTGGTGTTTTGTCTTAAAATTCGATATGCTGCCATGTTGTTGAAATAACTGATGCATAGTTTTATAATGAGCCTTCATTTTGTTTTTATTATTTGAAACACGTTGTTTTTTTAATAATGTATGCGAGGCATATTTTAATATCTTTTCCGGTGTAGTTGTTTATTAAAAAAGTTGGACGAGTGTGTGCGTATTTTGCTAATTGATCGGCATTTTCATTACCCGTAATGCTTACATGTGCTGGCATATATAAAATTTTTATATTTTTCTTTGACCCTACGCGTAAGAATATCGCTAATATTTGCCGATTTTAAAGCGTTTATTGATGAGAGACTATCGGTGCATATTATTAGATTACAGCCTTTGGGTTTTCATCTTGCAGCTTCTTCAATTGCTGTAATTTCCCAGGTGAATATAGCCGTGTAGCTAGGTAAAAGTCCATTTTTGATTAATTCTTCAGATTATGTTATAATAGCAAAAGTGTTTTCAACTTTCTTTGAACCATCACAGTACCGTTCCTTTGCTTCCATTTATCACACTTCTTCAGCATGTAGTTGCCTTAAAGCAAGTGGGTTCGTGCTATTTTTGGTAAAACCACTGGAGATGAAAAGAGATTCTGCAGATTTCCAGGGAGGTCTGAATACTTTGTAAGTTTTTAGTTTTGAAAGATCTATATCTAATTGCTTAGCCATTTTGAAGATTTCCGTGATAGTTGAATTCATTTTTAGGTATCTTTTCGAGTGAGCTAGAGTCTTAAAGTCTGTGTACAGGATGTTATCTGAGTTTTGAATGCAATTATATATTTTATTCCCAGTTAATTTAAACATGCAGTCTTCAGTCGTAGGGAGTTTGAGCTCATAGAGTATGTTTGCAATTGGAGTTGTTCGAAACGCGAGACTAGCGTTTGGATGTTTTGCCATAGTATATTTTTCCCAATATCAAGGCTTTCATAATATTTAATAGAGACTTTGTATGTGCACCACTTTTCATCCTGCATATGATTTTTAGTAGATTTATTCGTTTTGAAGGTCTTGATATAGGTCTTCAATTTGGTATTTCCAAGTCAGTTTTTGATCGAAGGTTATTCCTAGGATTTTAAGTTAGCGCACACTTTATATTGTATGATTTCGAAATATTGGATGTGGAATATGGCAATTCCGCTTCTTGCATAGTAGGTGCTTACACTTTTCAAAATTAACAGATACACCCGATGTTAATGACCAATTTGTAAATAAAGTAGACAACTTTTCCAAATCATTAATGTAAGTGTTTACATCATGGATCTTCGAAACAAGATAAAGGTCATCTGCGGTCTAAATAGTGGGATATGTTATTAACTGTTCCCACTAAAGCAACTTTTCCCGTCACCGATAGGGGAGAACCCTGTGGTACTCCATTTTCTAATTTTTTTAAGAGTGATTTGTACCCGTTTACGTTAACCGTAAATGTTCTATTTGATAAAAAAGCTTTTGTATAGTTGTAATTTTTGGACCAACTTTCCACTGATCAAGTTGATGGAGTATGGAGTGGACACCTATACGATCAAAGGCTTATGTAAAATCAACACTTATAACAGAGCAGTGATTTCGAGTTGATAAATTACTAGCTAGAAAGTGATCAAGGTAGATTATTGCCTATATCGTGCCTGACCTAGATTTAAAAGCAGTTTGTTTTGTACTTAACAGTTTGCTTAAACAGCGAGATAGGACGGTAATTTTTGTAGTCATCTTTCTTAGGCATATTTTTTGGAATACAAATGACGTTTGATTTTTTCCAGTTGTGACAATGAAATTATATAAATTAATTAAACGACATTTTAGTACCAGAGGTGCATTTTTAATCATTGCATAGGTGATTCTGTCTAGGACAATTCTCTTTAGTATTTTTAAGATTATTTTCCAGTTTAAACAGGGTAATTTCTTCTTCAAGACTATTACCAGACTTTGAAATTTTATTCACCTTATATACCCATTTGAGGACACAATTTTTTTCACTTGAAAATTGTTCATCTGCAGAAGCCGATGGAAAAAAAAGTGGCAAATATTTCTGCAATTTGGAGTACATCTGTTATAATTCCAGTAGAAGATTTAAGTGAGTGAATATAACAAGAGGTGGGATTATACGTAAAATCTCTTACTGTTCGCCAAACATTTTGTATTGGAGTGTTTGGGCTGATATGAACCGTAAATTGTTCAAGAGAGCTAGTTTTAGTCTCTTTTACTTTTTTGCGAAAAAGAGCAGTACATTTCTTATAATTGAGCAGATTCTGTAAGGTTAAGTTGTTTTTTAAAGCATGCCAGTATTTCATTTTCTCGTTTCTAAATTTGTGCAGTTCTTTTGTCCACCAACAGGTATTACATCCCTTCTTGTATGGTTTAGATTGCGGAATACTTACATTGGCTGCTCGTCTAATAGCTTTCGTTATGTTATCAGTATACGAGTATCAGTCTACTTCTATTTCTAATCTCTTACAAAAAAGAAGCCAGTTTGCGTTTTGTATCTAGGGTTATGGATAGTACTCGCATAATTTTAATTATAACTGAGTGTAATTGGACTATGATCACTACCGGATATATCGTCCACCGTGTCTGAGATGTCAATTGCAGTTAAAGTATGATGAGTTGAATAGTGACTAGATTTGCCATTGTTAAGAATACACAGATTATTTTATAGTATAAAACTTTCAAACATTATTCCTCTGGAGTTGGTATTGAGAGAGCCCCATAGTGTAAGTCACCCATTTATATCGCCCAATATAATACTGTTCGCAAAATTAGTATCGATTGAATTGTTCAACTCATTGGTAGAAATTTTTATGTTTGGTGTTAGGTAAATATTTTGTATTTTAATTTTTACACTAGTTTCCACTTGGATTGAAGCTATTTGAAAATTTGTTGTTTTCAAAGCTGCATTGATATGCGTTACTTGTAATGCTATTAGGTGAGGTTGGAATTCCGCTATTAATATCTCGAAATTATTGTAATTGTTCCAATAGCCTTTGATATTCATAAGTGTATTGCAGATAAGTGCATCAACCTTGCGGATAACAGGTTTGCATTGTTTGCCCCTGGATCCCAGCCAAAAAGAAAGAAACCCAACTACTCCCCCCTCAACTTTCCTGATTTGCCGCAGGCCAAGAAAGAAACCCCGAAATATATTCTCATTAATGCAACGGACTCAAACAAGCCAATTTCGAAGTATTCTTGCTTCCCTGTCCACAAGGCCTTAGAAGCTATTAGCAAAGAAATCATCTCAATTTCTRAGTTGCGTGCTGGTAATCTTCTGCTGCTGGTAAAAAATAACCAAATTGCCCAAAAGTTCATTTCAGCSAAAAAACTTCCTGGTGTGTGTGAAATTGAAGCGAAATGCCATGACAACCTCAGTAGCGTGAAAGGTACAATCTTTGCTCCCTGTCTCAACAATGTCAGCGAGATAGAGATAATAGAAAACATGAGAAGACAAGGTCTAGTCGATGTTTACAAATTTACTAGCCGAACGGAGGGAGTACCACTACCCCAACCCACGGGTGTAGTTTTAATTACCTTTGATCTTTTTGAGTTACCTGAAAAGGTTGAAGTATCTTGGAGAAGTGCAAAAGTAAAACCCTATTACCCCAACCCAATGCGAATCAAATCTTGCCAACTGCTTGGGCATACCGCGAAACGATGCAATAAACCTCCCGTGTGTGCTTCTTGCAGTCTTCCTATTCATTCCTTGCACACGCACACTATGTGGAAACTGCTCAGGAGATCACCCATCCTCTGCCAACACTTGCCCAAAATATGTGCAAACGAAGGAGATACTAAAAATAAAATGTCAAAATAAATGCTCCATGAGAGAAGCAATTAAACTCTACAAAGCACAATCACCATCAATATTGAACACTTCTTTCGCCGTAGTTGCCAGAGAAGCACAGCTGTCAAATAGTAACGCTAAGTCAACCTCCAATYCTCTTGATATACCTACACATTCTTTAGTCAACAAATCACCCATTACGGCTTCACACGATCTTTCTTCCAACAACTCACCACCGGAAAACTCACCTCAAAACATCAGCAATCAACAAGTC
>NW_017537048.1:130252-131981 GCF_001853355.1 Bactrocera latifrons
CCCTGAACTATCTCAATTACGAAACGAAAAAAGATTTCTTTGGACGGAATATAAGCGAACAAGGTCAAATTCAAATTTAATACTATACAAAATGGCAAATGCGATCTTTAGGAAAAAACTYAAACAATCCAAAAGGGAGTGCTTAAACAAATTCGCTGAGTCCATTAACCATCAAACAAATCCAAAAAGAGCATGGTCCGATATTAAACGACTTTCTGGCACTAATCCTCAATCGCATATTACTTCAATTAATAGCGAACATGGCCCTATCGTTGACCACAAGCAAATAGCCAATCACTTCGCAAAGTACTGGTCCAATTATTCACACGATTCAAATTTCCACCCTACTTTCCTTTCAGAGAAGAACAAATACCTCAACAGTAGTTCCAAGAGTCATCCTGAAACTTCTAGCATCACCGACTGCAAGATCAATAACATTGAATTCGAATCAACTCTATCTTCTTTAAGAGGGAGAACCCCCGGGGCTGACAGAATATCATATCCTATGTTGTAACCCATGTATGAAGACAAGATTGTTAACGCTATATAACAACATCTTAAGCCAAGGTACGTTTCCTCAGGCTTGGAAGCACGCAGTCGTTGTCCCCTTTCCAAAATCTGGCAACCCCATTACAGAAACTTCAGGCTTTAGGCCTATTTCTTTACTGAATTGCCTGGGAAAATTACTCGAAAAAATTATAGCCAGACGTATTTCGTGGCATGCCTTAACCAAAAATTCCATGAGCCCTCAGCAAAGGACTTACAAGGACGGGCAAAGCACCATTGATGCTTTGCTGCTCTTTGAAAATCATGCATCTTCAGCCTTAGCAAACAGGAACCACCTCTCTGCACTTAGCATTGACTTCGAAAAGGCCTTCGATTGGGTTGGAGTCCACGTTGTACTACGGCAACTCGAAAATGGCGCATTGGGTGTCATATTCTACGACTCATTCAGTCATTCCTCACAAACCGAAGATTCGTCTGCAAAGTCAACAACACATTGTCAGACCCGTTTACTCTCCATAATGGAATACCCCAGCGGTCTCCCCTCTCTGTATCCCTTTTTRTCGCTGCTTTTAATGAAGTGAGCCATATAATTAATAAATWTATAAATATTGATCATATTTGCTATGCTGATGATGTGTTGATTTTCAGTAAACTGAATGATTTAAATGTTGTTAAACGAGACTTCACAAATATTCTTAGGGATCTAAATATATGGTCCGAATCTTCGGGGGCCAATGTGGCTGTAAATATATGCAAAAATTTCCATATTTGTCACAAGCACAAATGTGATTACTTTACAATTATTTACAATAACAGCCCTATCTCAAACACTAATAGTCTTAAGTTCTTAGGTGTAATTTTTGATAAGAAACTTACCTTTAAGGAACATTGTTTGTACTTAAGCAACTGGCTGCCGGACTGAATATTATCAAATATTTATCATCTAAACTTTGTTTAGTCAACTCGGCAACTCTAATAAATGCAACGAGGGCGCTTGTGTTGTCGAAGATAGATTACAAAATCCACATCAAAAAACTGTACTCTCCGTCCCACATGGCAGTAAGCAGAAGCATTCGCGCATTTCCAAAATCGCCCACCAAATTCGTCCTAGTGGAAGCCGGCTTACCCACAATCGAAGAGAGATTCGAACTGAACGTAATGAAACTTATACCTAAGTTTTTTTACATGTTACAACAGTACTCTTTACGAAACAGTAAGATCG
>NW_017537048.1:132156-133578 GCF_001853355.1 Bactrocera latifrons
GTTCATTTTAAGCTTGGAGAAATTCAACAAAAGTCACACCAACCCCGCCATTTATCAACAACTCTTTGCTGAGTCTACAACTTCTTCTCCCTGAATGGACTCTAATCTTCACGGACGGATCCAAAACCGAGACAAGTACATCATTCGCAGTTGTCGACGACAAAGGAGCAACAATTAAAGTTGGAATCCTGCCAAGCTACGTCTCCGTTTACACAGCAGAAACCGCAGCGATCCTCAACGCCTTCAATTTTCGCTTCAAATTCCAAATTGAAAGCAGGAAAGGCAAGCAAGAAACGCAAGAGAAAGGCAGATAAACGCTCTAAACTAGCGGCTGGTGAACCGTTCGTTACGTTTGACTTTCTTGAGATACGATGGCACACCAACACCAACTTAAATCGCTAATGGAGAGTTGGAGACACATCCAGCACCAATACACTTTCGGTAAATACGGACGAATATGATGGAAGGATTCCGCCAGTAATAGTTGTCCCGTTAGCTGTGGTAACAGCATAGGCAGTATTAGTTAATTTGGACGCATCTTTAAATTTTTTATTCTTATAGACGTTGGTTACTTCTAGGAAGTTTTGTTGAAAAACTGTGTTACTGGTGGTGGATTTTTTGAAATTATGTAGAGATGTATTTATTGAAATATCACTAATCAGCCATTCAGAAACATCATTAGTTGCTTGCGGATCTTTCAAACTAGTGTAAATAAAAGCATCATCGGCATACATAGTTATATTAATATAACGCAAACGCAATAATGAACAGTACTACGGATAGGGGGGAGCCTTGGGGTATACCATTGTTAAGAGGGTTTACCTCGGAAAAAGTATTAATAACACGAACTCGGAACTGTCGATGGATCATAAACGCTTTTATTATCATAAAAACTTTTGGACCAACCCTCCAGTCTGCATGTTGGCCCAGTACTGCGTGAACGCCAACGCCATCAAAGACTTTCTCGAAGTCGGTAGCCAAGATTGTGGCGTGGTTTTTTGTGGCTATCGAGTCGGATGCAAAATGTTGCAGTTGCAAAAGTGAATCAGTTGTACTTTGTATGCTTCTAAAGGCAGTTTGATTACGTTTGATACGATTATTTTTAGTAATGAACCAAATTAGTCGCTCCGCAGTAATTTTTTCAAATGTTTTGCTGAGGCAAGAAAGCAAAGAAATAGGTCTATAAGAGAAATCAAGTTGGACGGCTTATGTGGTTTGGAATGATCGCGGCAGTTTTCCAAGCATAAGGATAGTAGTCTTTCGCAAAGATATTGTTGTAGAGGGATAGTAATTTTTGTTTGGCAATTAGAGGTAGTTTTGCAGGGATTATCTTCTTATGCTGGAATCTAGTACTACAGATAACCATATTTCGGGCCCCGGCGAAGTCGATCAGCCTCAACCCATTTGGGGATGTTTCCTCGT
>NW_017537048.1:134553-137518 GCF_001853355.1 Bactrocera latifrons
GCCACGTAGCGAAAAGAAGAAACGACTGGCGCGCTGTTGTTAACTCGGCTATAATCGCGTAAGCGGTGTCTACGCCAATCAAGAAGAAGAAGAATTAGAGGTAGATTTGGTAGCATCGGATAAGATATACGACCGATGCCAGGTGTTTTGCCTTTGGCATGTACGAGTGAGGATTCCAATTCACAGTATATTATCGTATTGTCTAAGTGAATTGCCGGTAAGAAAAGATTTACAGGAGCGGAAAAATTGCCGTCAACTGAATATTGAGACCAATGTTGTGCAAAAGCTGCTCCTATATCTATGGAGTCGCATAGAACTGTTCCCTCAGATTGAATAATTGCTATATGGGGGTGTGGGGTACTGGTTAGAAGTTTAATGTCATGCCAAATTTTTTTGAAGGTTGATGAAGGAGAAATATGCGAGGTAAAAGTTTCAAAATTCTTTCTCTTGGCTGCCTCGGCCACCCTTTTGAAATGAGCATTCGATTTTTTAAAGTTCATTATATATGCATTGGTTATGGAATTTCTTAGAGTTTTCCAGCCTTCAATTTTTTGGGTGCGAAGGTCTTGAAGCTCTTTATTCCACCAAATGGGGGAGGCTTTGGAAATGTTTCTTATACTTTGGGGAATTGATTTGTTAGCTGCCTAGCGTATAATTTTTGTAATAAAAGAGGTTTCTTGGTTTATATTGCCTGTCGGCGAGTATTTCATACTATTTAATATCTCTGGTTGAAATTTGTCCTACTTAGCTAAGTCTGTCTTAAATCGGGGGAGGTGAGTGCATTTTGTAGGATGTAGGACAGTAGCAATATTGATTGAAATTGGCAAGTGGTCACTACCTTTAAGTTCGGAAAAAACACTCCACTCGGTTCTCGGAGACAGTTCGGGAGAAGAAAAGGAGAGGTCTACATTGGTGAACTTTGAATGAGTTGAAAAGTGGGTGGGAGCGCCATTATTGAGTAATGACAGTTGGTGGTTTCTTATAAGGTTTTCAATTATCAAGCCCCTTGGATTTAATTTGGGAGAGCCCCAAAGTGGCTTTCAAGAATTGAAGTCGCCTACCCATATACAAGGTTTGGTAAGCTGATGATATATACACATTAGGTCGGAATCGTTAAAAATTTGCTAAGGGGGAATGTAAGTATTAACAACACGAATTGGACGGCTAAGTTTTTAGTTGATTGATATGGTAGACAATGTTGCAGTAATATTAAAAATTTCATGAGGTATATGTGTTTTAACTAATATACTAACTCCTTGTTTGTTAGTATGTATGTTGTTTAAATTAGAAAAGTAACCAGTGTATTGTTTGGGAAAGTATGTTTTTTTGGATATTTGTTATTGAAATGTGAGTTTCCTGAATACATATCACATCTGGGTTCTTTTCTTTGATAAGTAATTGGAGCTCGTGGTAATTGTTCCAATATCCATTCATGTTCCACTGGATGATTTTTAATACCATTGACAAAAATGAGCGGATAGCAGAACGTGAGAAGATGTATTTATGTGAATAGTCGTATATGAAGTGTTTCGTTATTCTAACATTTCGTTTTCAGATGTTTTTTGTTCTTGGGTAGCGAAAATTTGAGAGAGAGTTGATAATTGATAATTGAGAGAAAGAGTATGGTGAGTTTGGTTGAAGAGGTGGATTTATATTATAATTTGCTTCTATTTCGTTTTGATCTGCGATTGGATCTGAGATTTCCAAAACTGGAGAGTTGGAAGAGTTATTTTGTTTGTTGGTGATGATAGTTGATGGAATGTTATTATTTCTTTTTGTTGCTGTATCAGATTCTACTTTCGGGGAGTCTGGTATTTTGGCTTGTTTGCTAGGAGTGCTGGATATGTGGGAAAGGTCTAAATTGTCAATATTGGTTTGTGTTTTGTTTAAGTTTTTTCTTTATTGGCATTATTGTTGTTTTCGTAAATTGTTGTGTTGATGGAGTTGATTCTATTGTTTGGTGTGACTGTGCTATAGCTTTTACTGGTTTTGATGGTGTTTGTAGTGGATGTAAAGTCAGCATATGAGCTACTGGAAGAGTTTGTTACGTTTGCTTGTTGCTTGTATATTTTTGTAGCTTCCCGAATTGAGCACTTGTTCATAGTTTTGATTTTTAGAATTTCTTTAGCTTGTACAAATTTCGGACATTCCTTGGAGGAGGAGGGGTGTGCTTGGAAACAATTAGCGCAAAAAGTTCGATCACAGTCGGAAGGAGAATGAGGAGGGAGTGAACAGTCTTCACAGAGAGGAGAGCGTTGGCATTTATTATTTGTATGCCCAAGAATCTGACAAGATTTGCATCGCGTGAGGAGGGGTATACATTGGCAAACTAATTATTTGCAACAGGCGATATCGTTTTTATTGGGTAAATTATAAAGATTAAAAGTGAGCAAGACCACTCCCGATGGGAATAATTTCCCATCGATATATTTTTTAAATTTATAAACTTCAATCACTTATTGGGAGGACAATTCTTTAATGATTTCCTCTTCTGTACCATTGTTGAGAAAAGGAGCGTATACCGTATCTTTCACTTGGTTGAGTGATGCGTATAGCGTGGCTAATATAGGACAGACGCCTACCAATTGTTTTGCCCTTAGAAAGTTTTCGGCTATTTTGTTATTCTTTACCAGAAGCAATAGTTTTCCATTTGGAGGATGGAGTCATGTGTAGAAGTTCAAGCAAGTGAAGAAAGTTCTCTGATCGCCATTCACTTGGGAGTGGCCAGAAACGATTCTTTTACAAATGACTCAAGCAGCTCACGACTTCCGGTCTATGACCAAGTATCCTCTGGGTAGCCTAAGAAGATCCGTTTGAAGGTCAGCTAAAGTGAGAAGGCGAAACATTCCCCTGCATAGGGTTGTGCGCTGGTTTTGGGACCCGCCACGTAAAAAAACCACCAATGACAACGCAACAACAGCCTCAGATGAGAGACCCCACTTTTGATGACGACCATGGCAAACGA
>NW_017537048.1:140403-146586 GCF_001853355.1 Bactrocera latifrons
ACGACTGGCGCGCTGTTGTTAACTCGGCTATAATCGCGTAAGC
Source organism: Bactrocera latifrons (assembly GCF_001853355.1). Taxonomy (NCBI): domain Eukaryota; kingdom Metazoa; phylum Arthropoda; class Insecta; order Diptera; family Tephritidae; genus Bactrocera; species Bactrocera latifrons. The sequence continues at coordinate 140,447 of NW_017537048.1, forward strand.
GGTGTCTACGCCAATCAAGAAGAAGAAGAATAGTTTTCCATCACGAAGAGTGCACTTCACTGCTAATTTGTTTAATAGCATAGTGTATTGCGAAACATGAGTAGGATGTAATAGGTCTGGAGAGATCAGTAGCTTCAATCACAATAAATTTTGGGTCGTCTACTTTATTTTCGAGAAGAAATGGGAAATCTTCTAATAGAACAGTTATTGGAGGTTTGCGTTTTTTTCTTTTAGGTCCCGTGTCAAGTATAGAGAAGCGATTCTCCCTAATATTTGATGGCTTCGGGGCCATCATACACGTGTAAAAGTTTATGTTTTTCAGATTAGAATGCTAGTAAGCAATGTAAACACGAATAATGAAACAAATAAAGAAAGCGCTCGCGACCGGTGAAAAACGAATTAAGTAGGCAATGAAGTTAAGAAAAGCACTGCGTAAGCGAAAAACAAAAGACGTCTTTACGGCACGAGAGATAGTCGATGACTGTCTGTTATTATATTTTCCTGATTATTGTAATGAAGTTGAGAAAGAATCTCATTGTTGTCTGTATTCCTATTATTCGGTGAGTCATAATTGTTTCGGTAAAATTGCTGGTTTGGCAATGTAATTATATTTAAATTTAGTTACTTGCATTATAGCTTATTCGGTTTCTTCCTGACAATTAGATGATGTGGGTATGCTTATTGAGCCAATATGAGTTACACGTAAGTTATTATCGGGTGGATTTTCTTTGTTTTGGTTGTTGGGATGAGTTGTATTGTTATGATAAATTTTTGTTGGTAAGATAAAATCTGAGTATTTTATTTGATTTATATAAGATTTTTGTTTTGTAGTTGTGTTGTCAGCAATAGGTTTAGCATAATTATTGGTTTTGGTTTGTAAAATTTCCTTGTTTTTGGTTGTTGTTGTTATAGCTTTGATTAATTCTTCTGTGGTTAAGTCCAGTGATTCTATTGGGTTTTCTTTTGTGAAGTAGTCTTTTGAAAAGTTGTTATTCACATAAGTTATTGCTTCTTTAAATGATGTTCGGTTTATTGTAGAATATTTAAGGATTTCCTGCTTTTTAAGATAAGTTAGGCATTTTTTATTTGTTGATTTATGCTGAGAGTTACAGTTAATACATTTAATTTGAGTGCACTTTATTACCTCTGAGTGCTTTGGTAAGGTATATGTGACACAAACAGGAGTGTTGGTACACCTGTTTTTTCTATGACCGATCACGTAACATATTTTGCATTGCATGGGYTTAGGAATATAAGGTTTGATTTGAATAGTTTCGAAACCAAATTTTAGGCTGGTATAAGTCAAATGATAGAATATGCAAAAGAGTATTTACATATCCGTTACTTGTTATTTTTTTTTAAATTTTATTAACTTCGATTGCACTTCCGTAAGGCCAGTTGTTATTTCTTTTTCTGAAAGGTTTGTTAATGCTGAAAAAAATCACACCTTTCACCGTATTAAGTTTTGTATGATATTCACAAGTAATTTCGAATATATTTGAAAAATTTTTTGTTTTTATTAAAAAGTCTGCGGTGTTTTTGTTTTGTTGTTAACTATAACGAGTAAATTTACATCACGTGTAAATTTTGTTAGTTTTCTATTATCACGAACGATATAGTTTAGCGCTTTTGTATTAAATGTATTTAGCTGCTTTTCATTATTTGTACTTTTGATGATTACAAATTTTTGAGAGTCAATATTTTTATTATTATAGAGATTTTCCGTAATTGAGGTGAGAGTAGGAAAAATCTTCAGTTTGTTTAAGTTTAAGTCTTTTTTCATTGAGGTTTTCCTTTTTTTTTGGCAGGGGGATCCATATCCAGAATCCCATAATATCCTTCTCCAGGAGGCGGGGAGATCACTATAAGACACTTGTAAAGACGACGTTTGAAAAAAAGAACAAATTTTTTACAAAATTATAGATTTTCGATTTAATTATTCACAAAACTATGGATTTCTCAAAAAAAAATTTTATAAGCTTGAGAAAAAAATATTGCTTTCGTTTTCAATATGTTCAAACCTCAGTTCAATATTATTCTTCTTTATTGAGAACTCTTACGCGTCTACAATCGAGTTTACAACAAAGCGTCAGTCTTTCTTCCCTTTCGCTGTTTGGCATTAATTGGAGATTTCAAGCGAAGCCAGATCCTTCTTCACCTGGTATTTTCTCCTCATCGTGTGCTTCTTCCGACAAATACTGCGTCGATTACTTTCAGAGTAGGAGTATTTTCGCCCATTCGGACGACAAGATCTAGCCAGCGTAGCTGCTGTCTTTTAATTCACTGAACTATGTCAATGTCAACGTATATCCCATTTCCGGTTTCCGGTCTTAGAAAAGTATCCTCTGGGTAGCCAAAGAACACCCATTTGAAGGCGAGCTAAAGGGAAAACGCGAACCATTCCTACTCAGGGTTGTGAACAGACTTTGGGACCTGCCACAAAGCGCAAATTCGGTGGGAGATTCAGGGTAAGAGAGAGACTCCTTCGCCCAATACTGGCGTTCACCCGTTGAATCGATTCTTCAACATATCGCTGATTTGGGCCCACGCCCAGGCGGAAGAGAAGGACGATGCCAAAGATGCCTTTTATGAGGGACTTTACCGCCAGGGTGTATATTTAGCACAACGGACCTGAAATTTAGCATCCATGATGAAACCTCCCCAAAGGGATTGAGGCTGATCGAAATGTGGTTATCTGTAGTACTAAATTCCAACATAAGAAAATTTATCAAGCTACCTGGCTGTCTCCGGATTGAACAGCCACCAATCAGATCGATCATGTTGTGATAGAGGGAAGACACGTATCCACTGTTTTTGATGAACATACGCTCTAAGGTTCTAACATCAACTCGGACAATTATCTTGTTGCAGCCAAGAAACGCACCCGTCTCTGTGAAGGTGGGTTCGATTGCTGGATTCTGAGCAATTTTTGGTCGTTAGTCAATTGTGTGCCCTTTCGTAAGACCAAATGTTCGGTCAAAATGCGATAAATCGATGTTTTGCAAATGTTCAATTCCATTTCCATGAATTTCAATGACGATTTCAGCTGATTTTTGATGAATTCACGCACAGTTTCGATGGAATTTCCTGTGACCACGGATTTTGATTGACCCACATGTTGATCGTGCACTCTGCTACGGTATAGGCAATCATCGCCATAAACTTGTTTCATAAATTGAAATTCGGTGAAAATTTTAACAATTTTAAAACAAAATTTAATGTTGTCTCATTGTTCGCACCGGTAACACAAACATACTGACACTCAATAACTTCATTTCCAACGGATGACTTGTCATAAAATTCTCACTGGACAAGCGATAAGAATATCAGATTCTACGCACCAGTCGACATTTAGATTGCGCCACCACGAGCGCTAGACTCAAAAAGATTAATGTTTACTTTGGAACATACCTTGTATATGGAAAATTCGTATCCTTTTTTTAGGTTCAGATCCGTTTTGGTTATGACATATTTATACTTTTGTAAAGCCATAACGCCTGTATACATCTTCTTCTTCTTAATTGGCGCAGACATCGCTTACGCGATTATAGCCGCGTTAACGACAGCACGCCAGTCGTTTCTTCTTTTCGCTACGTGGCGCCAATTGGATATTACAACCATAGCCAGCCCCTTCTCCACCTGGTCCCTCCAACGGAGTCTTCCTCTTCCTATGCTTTGCCTGGCGGGTACAGCGTCGAATACTTTCAGAGCTGGAGTGTTTTCGTCCATTCGGACAGCATGACCTAGCCAGCGTAGCCGCTATCTTTTAATTCGCTGAACTATGTCAATGTCGTCATATATATCATACAGCTCATCGTTCCATCGAATGCGATAGTCGCCGTGGTCACGGCGCAAAGGACCATAAATCTTTCGCCGAACTTCTCTCTCGGAAAGTCGCAACATCAACTCACCAGTTGTTGTCATCGTTCAAACCTTTGTACCATAGAGAAGGACGAGAATTATGAGTTACTTATAAAGTTTGGTTTTTGTTCGTCGAGAGAGGACTTTGCTTCTCAATTGCCTACCCARTCCGAAGTAGCATCTTTTGGCAAGAGTTATCCTGCGTTGGATTTCCAGGCTGACATTGTTGGTGGTGTTTACGCTGGTTCCAAGATAGACGAAATTATCTACAACTTCAAAATTATGACTGTCAACAGTGACGTGAGAAAAGAAGCTCCTTTTCGTGCTGTCGAAATCAGCTTTGAAATTGACGAAGAGGTGGTGTGTGTCGATTCTCCTTTCACGGATCTTTTCCAAGACTTGGCGCATGGTGAATATCTGGTCGGTTGTTGATTTGCCAGGTCTAAAGCCACACTGATAAGGTATTATCAGTTTGTTGACGGTGGGCTTTAATCTTTCACACAATGCGCTCGATAGAACCTTATATGCGATGTTTAGGACGCTAATCCGACGGTAGTTGGCGCAGATTGTGGGGTCTCCTTTTTTAAGGTTTGGGCATAGCACACTTAAATTCCAATCGTTGGGCATGCTTTCGTCCGACCATATTTTACAAAGAAGCTGATGCATGCTCCTTATCAGCTCTTCGCCGCCGTGTTKGAATAGCTCGGCCGGCAATCCATCGGCCCCCGCCGCTTTGGTGTTCTTTAGGCGGGTAATTGCTATTCGAACTTATTCATGGTCGGGCAATGGAACTTCTGCTCCATCGTCGTCGATTGCGGAATCGGGCTTGCCTTCTGCTGGCTTGTGCGTTCACTGCCACTCAGCAGGCTGGAGAAGTGTTCCTTCCATAATTTAAGATGCTCTGGGCATCGGTGTCTAGATCACCTTTGGGGGTTCTACAAGAGTATGCTCCGGTCTTGACCCCCCTGTGGAAGCCGCCGCATTTTTCGTCCCACAGTTCCTTATACCAAGTTTTTGACGAGTGATCTCAGAGAGCAGGAGTGCAAGCCGAGTACAAAATCGTTCGGCTGTCTGTTGTGATTGCGGCTTCTCGACGTCGAACCTTCCTTGTGTTTGTTAACGTGCGTTTTTTGATCGGGTGCGAATATTTTCTGCAACTAGATAGTAGTTTGAGTCGATATTAAGACCTCGGAGCGCACGCACATCTAAAACACTGGAGACGTGTCTTCCGTCTATCACAACATGATAGATCTGGTTGGTGGTTTTTCGGTCCGGAGACAGCCAGTAGCTTGATGTATCTTCTTGTGCTGGAATCTATTACTACAGATAACCATATTTCCGGCGAAGTCGATCAGCCTCAACTCATTTGGGGATGTTTCCTCGTGGAGGCTGAATTTACCAACCAAAGTGCCAAAGAAACCTACCTTCTTTGCCCACCCCGGCGTTAAAGTCGCCAAGTACGATTTTGACGTCGTGGCGGGGGCAGCTCTCATAAGTGCCTTCCAAGCACTCATAAAACGCATCTTTGGTCACATTGTCCTTCTCTTGCGTCGGGGCGTGGGCGCAAATCAGCGATATGTTGAAGAATCTCGCTTTGATGCGGATTGTGGCAAGACGTTCATTTACCGGAGTGAATGATAGTACTCGGCGACGGAGTCTCTCTCCCATCACTGATCCCACACCAAACTTGCGCTCCTTTATATGGCCACTGTAATAAATGCCACAAGGACCTACTCGTCTCTGTCCTTGTCCCATCCATCGCATTTAGTTTGAGGACATCAACCAGCTGGACACCGGCACCTTCCCAATTAACGGCCCGAGGTGCATGCCCTCAATTGTAGTCCTTATTTCGTTTGCCATGGCCGTTATCAAAAGGGGGTCTCTTATCCGGGGCTGGTTGTTCCTTTTTATTGGAAGTGCTTTTTTACGTGGCGGGTCCCAAACCCAGCGCACAACCCTATGCAGGGGATAATTCGAGTTCTCACTTTAGCTCGCCTCAAAGGGATGTACATAGGCTACCCAGAGGATACTTGTTCAAGGACCGGAAGTCGTAAGCTGCTCGAGCCATATGTAAAATAATCGTTTCTGGCCACTCCCAAGTGAATGGCGATCAGCGAACTTTCTTCACTTGCTTGAACTTCTACACAACACTCAATCCTCTAATACTCATTTAAACGATATYTTCTTCTTCTTAATTGGCGTAGACACCGCTTACGCGATTATAGCCGAGTTAACAACAGCGCGCCAGTCGTTTCTTCTTTTCGCTACGTGGCGCCAAT
>NW_017537048.1:149581-170420 GCF_001853355.1 Bactrocera latifrons
ACTTGGTCAAGGACCGGAAGTCGTGAGCTGCTTGAGTCATATGTAAAAGAATCGTTTCTGGCCATTCCCAAGTGAATGGCGATCAGAGACTTTCCTCACTGGCGTGAACATGTGTAGAAGTCCCCCATCCTCCCATAATATCGTAATTGTGTGAAAATGTGACTTCGCAGATTCCTGCGAAGACTATTTGGACAAAATCCTTATTCATATGTTTAAATTCGATTTGGTTGTTGGATGTGTATACACATTTAGCAAAGGATAGCGCAACTCTGTGAAAATATGAACTATGGGAAAATCATCTTTCTAGGTTAATAAACCTATGTGAAGCCATTAGAAATTCCAATTTCTTAAATTTAGGTTCAAATTCTATTTCGTTGTAACATGTAAATATATTTAGCAAGTTGTATGAAAATATTAACTACGCAGATTCATATAAAGACATGGTTTTATGGTTCGGGATCTCGACATTTCTGAAGAAGACATTTGTAGTTCTTGGCGATATTAATATAGCATAAATAAAAAGTATCAGAGCGGGGTATGAGGGCTCGCAAACAGGCGTGTTTCTTACTTGACGCGAGGAAAATAAAAATAGAAATAAAATAGGTTGCTTGCTGGATCAGGGAGGACCGACCCTTGGTGGTTGGAATACGGCCATCTGGCGAAAAGTTGTAGCAACCCAGCAGACGGAAGCCAGTGCTACCTTAAATGTGGGGGCACTTTGCGAAAAACCATCTGGCAATGCTTGCAAGAAAATGGTCAAGAGAGCACATATTACCAAATTGTAGCAAAAATGTGCTCTGTACTTAGAAGTGTGCGAAACAGCTAAGACATGAGAGTCTTGCAACTTGACCTCAACTACTACGAAGCAGTGCAAGAGCTACTTATGAAAACGGTGTTTGAGCAAAAAGTAAACATAGCAATTACAACTGAGTGGTACCAAAACCTTGATATTGAAAACTGGAGCTCCGATTAAACCCTAAAAAACAGCCGTATGAGCCTGCGGGAACAAAGCAATTCAAAACAAGTAGCAAGGGCAACAGAATGAGGCCTTCCTGAAGGCGTTCTCAACGCTGGTCATAAGATTCAGTCACCCTTAAAAAGCGTAAATTAGAGGCTGGAAAGTCGACAACGCAAACAACGCTGCAGGAACAGAGCAACAGACGGAATACATTAGCAAGGCATGTGATGTCGTTATGTGCAGGCAAGGGCACATACTGGTGGAATGACGAAATTGCAGCCCTAAGAAACGAATGTCACAAAGCGAGGCTTCTGTTTATGTCGACTGATGCGTTAGAATCTGCTGTCTTTATCGATTATCCAGTCAGAGTTTCATAACAGTTTATCCATTGGAACTGAAGTTATTGCATGTCAGTATGTTTGTGTTGTGTTTGCACTTTGTTTTTTTTTAAGTCGTGTTTCTTTGGAATGCTCCTTGTATGGCTACAAAGAATATTGAACGGTAGTCACATTCGACGTTAAGAGTGCTTTTAACTCGGCCGTTCTATTTGCAGAAGATCAACTACCTATCGGACAGGTGGGGTGCCACAATGCTTCCTCCCGGGCCCACTTTTGTGGAACAACTTATATGATGGAGTGTTGGGCCTCCAACTACTTAAAGAAGTACAAATAATTGGGTACGCAGGGTGGCCGCGAAAGTAATCTTTAGCAGAATTTTAAAAAAGTATCGTTTCTCAAAAGGTCTAACAAAGGTCTAGCTATCGTTGCATACTCAAATACAAAATGGCGAAACTAGGACATTAACACCTAAAACTTCTGTAATATTTTTCTGTCGAACGCTAAAGGGAAATTTTGTACAGCAGCCTCTTATATCCCAATATTTTAATAATCCCGTTACTTGATACTCAACACTACGTTGAAGGAATTGGCTTTCTTCTTGGCAAGACCAAACGACAGCTGGTGGGTTTGAAATACCAAAACCAAAATACAAAAGAAGTAAACTTCTTATATTCTGTATCTACTGGTACATGAAAGAATCTGTTCGACAAGTCTAACGTCGAAAAAACTAGACCCTTTTGGAGACTATCTAAAACATCGTCCATTACAACTATTGGAAAGTTGTCTTTGATAATATTTCTACTTAATTGCTTATAGTCGCCACATAATCGTTTGCTTCCTTCCTTTTTAGGAACTACTTCTACTGGCGAAGTACATGTAGTTAGAAGAGCGTGGTTGTACCTTTCTTAAGACAACCTTCTATTTGTTTATCGACAAAGCAACGATATTTAATTGGTAGCACTCTTGGTCTCTGATATATAGAAATTTTATTTGTTAAAACAGTTTACATTTTAATGGGTGCTATGCATTTGCCAGATGACCTATATTTCCCAATCACATTTTTAACTTAAGTAGCTAAATCCAAGCTCAAGTGCTCTAAATTCAGACTACAGCAGAATGTGCTGTAGAGGAGACGTAAAATATCTTGTCACTACCATGAAGTAATATCTTATCTGGTGATTCCGTGGGAGAGTCTTGAGTTGGGAGTAGGTTACATTTAGCGGACTAAAGTCCCGTACTTCCTCCTAGTATACAAAAAAACACGTGAATATAAGTTTTCAATAATAAAATATACGATTTATATACATTTATCACTATTGTAACCTATTTAATTTTCCTGATGGTTTGTTATATATGTATGTATGTACATTTATAATGAAGTATACACAGAAGTACATAAGTATATATCAATCATTCCAGCCGAAAGCCTATGATGCTAGCGCTGCGTACTTTAGTTTATATAATAATTTGTTTATTATGTAAGCTTTAATAAAATAAAATATAAAATATATCAAATATAAAAAATAATTAAAAAGTAGGTCCTATTTTCACATTAACTATAAATATTGCTTTGAAAAAGTGAATTAATTGAAACATACGTATACATACATAATAGGTTGTCAAAAAAGTCTTGCGGATCAATTGTTCATAAAATTTTTTTTTGATGACTCATGCTCAGCTCTTGACCGATGCTACGGCTGCTACGGCCGGTCTCTTTCGACCAATTCTGCGATTTTATCGCAATTTTCGACGACAGGCCTTCCGGAGCGTGACGCATCTTCGACCACCTCTACACCAGAAAGAAAACGTTGTGCGGTGGAAATGGAAACTGTATCAGGTCCATAAACTGAAAACTTGAAAACACATTGAAAACCAGTTTTCGCTGAATACTACTTGGAAACTTTCATTCCTCTCATTATAATCGGTACCTGCTCTAGTTTAATTGATTTTATTGGAAAATATATTTTTCCCTAAATTGAGATTTGATATTTCTTTACATTCCATATGCAAATACAGCTGTCACTTGAAATTGTCATATTAGAGGATTCTCTTACTCTTGCAAAACCCTTGCACGGTGCATGAATTGCAGAATTTCCCTCTTGGTGAAACGGCGCAACAACAAACAAAAGCAGATAATTATTTGCTATGGCTGTTTTAGATGTCATTTTACATAAGGTAAGTTTTAAAAAAATTTTATAATTTCTATTTAGATTTTAAAGATTTGTTATAATTTTTTGTTAAGAATGTATTCAGAAGGTGTACTAGTTCACAATAGTTATTCTCAATAAATTGACCTAATCAGTCGATCATATAATATATCACTAGATTCTGCAATAGGTGCTCTATTGGCCTTGTATATTTTGGTATAGGATTTTTGCATTTTGTGTCATCATGAAATCTTGCTAGAGCAGGAGAATCCGCATATTGATATTGAAAAATGGAAAAGCAAAAATACAAAAAAAGAAATTTATGGAGTGACAGGGGGGAAACCCTACTCATTGAATTGTGGCGAAACAAAATTAGTGCTCTTAGCGGGCCAATATTAAGGATTCCGAAACTTAATAGCCGCGTTGCTCAAAATGTAAGCAAACAAATAAATTTGTGAGTTGTCACTGAAAACGCATCGAAAACACAAATGTCGGTCCGAACGACTTAGATTCCACAACCCACAAATGTGTTTTCAATGTCGGTCCGAACATAGTACAACACAAGCCTCTCGCAGGCTTTAATAGGATTTTTAATGTATTTATTATTTTTTATGTACATATCATCTCATAAAATTTCTAAGGGTTAAGAGAAATGTTGGTATTTTCGTGAACAGTTTTGCCCTTTACTATATACATATGTATGTAAATATTATATAACTATCTACTAATATTAAATTTATTGATTTGATGTTTTTAAATGCCCTGTGAATTGTCTTAACAATAATACCTACTATATAAAAATTAATCGCAATATGTGTCTAAGCGCGTAACTTAACAATGCCTAGACCAATTTGGCCAATTCTTTTTTACTTGCCGGAAAACCCCTAAAAACAGCCCTTTTCTTTTTCCCACGCAAACGAATGAATATTTATTGGTTGCTAACACTAAGAGAACAGCTGTACCAATCTTGATGAATTTTTCAGAAGTTGTCCGTAGTGGATCGGGAAAGATTTGGAAACCATATGCTTTTCGTGGAAAAGTAAAAGTCGGAAAACTGGACAATTCCAAAACTTAACTTTTTTACATACACATTTTTTTTAAATTTTTATTTGTTTGATTTTTCAATGTTTTGATTTGTAAATTATTTGAATCATTCAATTTCGGTCGCTTGCTTTTTTATTACGGCTACTCAAAAGAAAAATTATTGAAAATTATTCAGTGAAAACGTTATGTGTATTTCACACAAATGCTGGTATTGTCACTGGCGAAGCGAATGAAATTTTAGGCGAATTTCGCTATTTCGAATTGCGAGTAGCGAGCGCACAGTAAATTCCCCACTTCGTGGCGAAAGAACTAGCGAAAATGAATATTTGGTATTGCCACTTGATGGAGAAAACGTTAGTAAAATTTTGAAAATTTATTTATTGTATTTCATTAATTACAAATTTATTTATTTTTAGAATAAAACGAACAACTCAAAGGCAATTTGAGACAATGGTGCAATTGATGGAAAGAAATCCGGACTTAGCCAGAGGATTGGCACCGTTTGGCTCTACAAAAAAGAATAGAATGGAGTTATRGGAGGGTATTGCTTCAGAATTGAACAATATCGGGCCTCCAATACGTAGTGGCAGCGAATGGAATAAGGTAAGAATAAACAATTTTGATTGCATATACATATGCACATATCTGTATTAATTTGTGTATTTCTTAGGTTTGGTTGGACTACAAGCTAAAACTAAAACGGAAAATTGCAGATAACCGTAAAGAGATTGCAGCCACAGGTGGAGGACCATACACCCAACGCAGTCTAACGCCTTTGGAGCAGGCCGTGGACGAGTTGCTCAGTTTGCAGCAGGCAGAGAATCCAAGCGGAGCCGCCTTTGGAAGCACTGCACCTGCACCTGCACCTACACCTGCATATGTAGAAGAGGAACATCTGGAAGATGTCGAGGTTCAGCCTGAACAGGCTGCAAATATTAGCATTTCGACTAGGCAGGCACCTACAAGCGTGGAGGAGCGCGAAAATTTGCGTATGAAGGCTTTGGAAAAGCAAGCGGACATGCAAGAAAGCCTTGTTGGTATCATGAAAAACATTCATTCGGTGTGTAATGAAATTTCTAGGTACACCAGAAAAATTTATGAATTAAAAAAAGAAAAATTAGTCCTTTATAAAATGAAAGAAGAAAGAAAGAAGGAAGAAAATATTGAAAAAAATAGGCGACATAAGGAAAAAATTGAAATAAAACTAAAAGAATTAGAATTAAAAAAACTTAAATACTCAAAATAAAAAAAAAACGTATTTTCCGTATATTCAAAATTAATTTCAATTATTTTATTGTAGTTATGTTACATATATGTACATATATTTTAGGGATGCAACTAAACTATGACAATGCATTCGCAATTTGTCTTCGGCGATGATCTGCTGCTGTTCCACTGAAGTTTCCTTCAACTGGTTCCATTGGTACTACCACATCAACAAAAGTTTCTTCTTCAGGATCATTCACATTATATTGTTTGCAAATATTGTGTAAAGCACAACAAACATTTACAATAATAGTTGCTTTACAAGGAGGATATCGTAGTTTACGTTCACCTAGTATACATCGAAAACGGCATTTCAGCACTCCAATCGTCCTTTCAACTACGTTCCTTGCCTTTGCATGTTTCTTATTAAAATTTGATTCCACTGTTCCTGCCAAAGCGTTTCGGAAAGGCGTCCATAGATACTCGTGTAGTGGATAACCAGAATCACCTAACGTATATTTAATGTTAGTATTTATGTATGTACATACACATATAAATTGTAGTTACCTAAGTAAACCGAATTGTGATCTCCTCTTTGGTATGTTTGCTCCAGATATGTTTTTAATGCGCTATTGTTCCACACAAATGAGTCGTGGCTAGATCCTCCATATCTCGCATCAACACATCTTATAACCATATCCTGATCGCATGCCTGATAAAAAATAATTTTTTAAGACGAAATAATAATAAGTAATAATTTATTTATTTAGTTGCTACTTACAATCATCGCATTTATGCTGTAAAATCCTTTTCTATTCATATATAAGTGCTTGTTCTCACATGGAGCAATAATTGCAACATGGGTTCCATCAACGCAACCAACCACATTTGGAATTCCTGATCTGATGAAAAATTTCCTTCTTGTTGTTCGTTTCTGCTCTTCAGTTATGTATGTTTTGATCCAGACATTGCACAGAGTGGATTCCAATWTTGGAAGCATTTCCTTAAAAATCAACGAAACAGTGGGCTGCGCAATACCTAGTTGGAAATCATTTCCCACTGTTTGCTGATAGCTCCCATGAGCCAAAAACCTGAGAACGCAGCASAWTTTCAACATCGGCGATATTGACGACGATAGATTAGTCGGACATTTTTCCTTTATGCTGTCTAGCACATACATAAATGCATCCTTACTTAACTAAAAGTTTTCTTTAAATCTGTTAATAAAAACTTATGTGACGTGATATTTGTTTATGCACTTTTATAACAATAGATATTTACAACACTGAAGAAAGTTCCATGGGATTAGAGTGATCTCTGATGAACCGTCGCTGCCTAAGTAATTTCGTTGCTGCCCTTTCAACATAACTGTCTTCAAAATATAAATCTAAGTTGTTAAACATTTTTATTCACTTTTTTAAAATCACGGTAAAATTTCAAAACACACAATAACGAATAAGCAAATAATAAAATTTCAAAACAATAACAATAATATGTCAATTTCGGATGAACTCGTGTGACATTTCTCAATTATTTTAGTATGGCAACAAAAAAGTTGAGCGAATGTGTTCATTCGCCAGTCACAATATGAACATGGCGAATTTTCGCCTAAAACATTCGACTCGCCAATGCATTCGCTTCGCCAGTGACAATACCAGCAAAAGTGATCAATTACAGATTGAAATTTCTTACGATGCTACGAAGAGGTCGCGCTAATATCGGTCGGCGTTCTTTTTGGCATCAACATCCAACCTTGCGGACACTAGAATCCCACTTCGGGTTGTATGTCTGACAATAAATGCTCCAAACACTATCTACGTGCTTTTCTTTCGGAAATAACCAAGAAATGATGTATATCCACTCACCAGACGACAATGGCAGAACATTCAGCATTCAATTAAGAAGTATGAATATCGAAGTTGACAATACGATATTCTTTCCTTCTGTCGTGCGTCTCGCAGTTAATTTGGAGAAAGGGCAAAGAATGTATTTCAACCCAAGGAATACATTACAGCCAGTGGAAACACTGCCAGCAATAAAATTAAGATTAACGAATTTTTTCTCAACTTTCGTCAGTGATTTGTTTACGAGAACATTGCTCTATTCGGAAGTACCTTGATATTATACCTGGAATGCATCGTCGAAGAAATATTTACGCAGAATATTACGCAGAAAGCTAACCGTTAGATTGACATCGAGGTGTGTTCTCAACAAATGCCTTCGAACGAATTTACCCAATCCACCCGATGATTGTTTCTACCATCGGTTGCTATTGATTAATGTAGGCGGTTCAACTTTATTTTAGTCATTGCGTACTGTGAATGGTACGGTGAGTGCAAGCTTTGGAAAAGTAAGCCACCACTTACAATTGCTGGAACATGTTAGTCACTAGAATGAAAATGAAGTCCACACATTTTTCGTGATGATCATTTCGACATATAACCCTTCAAATCCGCGTCAATTTTTCGATAGGAATAAATATGAAATGACATTTTACATCATATTCGCTAAGTAGTGGAAATGGGCAAATTCTTGATATCAATTCACCTGCCTTTTGTCAATTCACTTCAACGAAAGATGAACTCATCACAAATCTTTATCCGAACATTGGCCAAATTATCGCCAATTATGCCAAAAATACCGATATTGTTGACTTAAACTAGAAGATTCAAAGTCAAAGACAATGAAGACGATGTCGTGAACTATCCAGTGGAATTTATAAATTCTTTGGACAGGTTTGGTATGCCACCACATCATTTGCGTCTCAAAGTTGGATCTGTCGTTATTATGTTCCGCAATCTGCGCCATCGAATACAAGGGGGCAGAATGCTTGATTCTAAGCATTTCTTTGAGTTGTAACGATTTGCCATTTCAGCTCAAACGTATTCCATTTCCAGTGAAAATTGTATTTGAGATGACAATCAACAGGACACAAGGATAGTAGCTAGAAGTGTGTGGCATAAATTTGGAAATGCTATGCTTTCACGCGGTCAAATATACGTGGCGTGCTCACGAGTTGGAAAACTTCTTTGTACATCGGAACAGAAACCAAAAAGTGTTGTTTATCAAGCTGCGTTACATTGAAAAAAAAAAATTAAATGATAAATTTAACTTTCTTTTCATTTCAAAACTCATAATTTCACGCAGGACAACGTCTGCGGGGTGAGCTAGTAAATTAATAAAAAATAAAATAAATACATATTTTAATATAAATTACTTCATCGGCTAACCTTCCGTGATGAGTACTTTTAAAATGCAATGCATGCAAACCGAAACGCATGCAAATTTTGTTAGTTCATACCCATGAACTACGGTTGTCATACATTCATGAATTTTATGCTTTGCCCAAATGCCTGCAATGGCGTTTACGTATAATGAGCTTGCATGAATGCTTTGCAATTGCGTTAAAGCAACCCATAAACAACCGTTAAGTGAAGAAATTTATTATACTCTGTAGTAACATTTTAAGAGAGTTTGAAAAGAAATATGCATATGCATGTGATATGTGATATATATTATGTGTATTGTGATATTATAATTCTCTCAAAAAGGAATACCTCCATTGCGTCCTTATTCCAGTCAACTTTTTGTCAAATATATCGGTTGTGAGATATATTAAAAAACTATCAATAGGTGTGTTTCATATCATTGTGAAGCGGGAGTAGGGAAACCATCAGCTGATGCAATGTAAACAAAGACACAGCTGAGAGGTGCCCATGTAGAGTTTCTATTGGCATCCAAGATGACCGATTTTTAACCGGAAAATGGTTACATTGTGTTATTTTCTTAAAATTTATGCAAAAGTTGTCCCAAATGGGTTATATATAATACTTTAATATACATATATTTCAAAAGAAAATGCTTTTATTTTAATATATACTC
This sequence comes from Bactrocera latifrons, assembly GCF_001853355.1. Lineage (NCBI taxonomy): Eukaryota > Metazoa > Arthropoda > Insecta > Diptera > Tephritidae > Bactrocera > Bactrocera latifrons. The sequence continues at coordinate 159,157 of NW_017537048.1, forward strand.
TTAAAGAAGGGGACAGTAGGAGCAAATACATGAGTAATTCAGTTTTTTATTTATGCCTTTTTTTAGCTGTTAGTTAACAGTTAAGTTAGTTAATAAATGTTCACCACAAAAAAATGTTAAGTACAAATAAGCAATCATGCCAAATAGTGAGGCCAGAATCTTCTTATTCATTTTTTGTTTTTATTTAGTTTAGTTTGTATTTATTTAGTTATTTTATCTGCAAGCTGCATAAATTTCCTAAATGTATGGGGATACACTTAAAATACCGCAACTCAGGCAGCCGACCCATAAAAATCCCGACTATATTCAAATATTTTGCCAGTATTGCTATTGACCATGGCGAAATAGTGTTGCGTAAGCTAATTTAAACTACTTTTTATGAAAGAAATATATTTACTGTATTTATACTTTAAAGCTATTGCAAATTCAAAAAATATTTTCTTTATTTAAAATGAAGAAGGTTAGTTAGCATAGTACTTAAAAGTAATATGGTAGTTTTTTCATAAAATATATACAGCTGTTGACAGCTAATTGGAAACGCTTCCTTTTTATGCGGTGCTGATAAGTATAAGTCCCAAAATCCTTGCATTGTTTGTTTCACCTAGTTCTGTAGTTGTGCATTTGAAGTTCTGTTAATTTTTTCTCAAATAGTAAATGCGTTACAAGATAGAAGGGGAAACTAGTGCGACACTAATTTGTTTAAAGAATTATAATCCCTTAAGGTGTTAATATTTATTAATAATATTATCGATTTCTGATAAGGGTGTGTTTCAAAGTTGAGGTTTAAAATAGTATATTCAAATGTATCGTTCAAGTTTATTTCATGAGGAGAAGCTGCAACTGTACACCTATCCTTATATACAGACCTATTTAAACTTGCTTAAAAAACTTCAAAAGAAATATACCGCAGAATTACTACTATCTCCCAAAGAGACAAAAAAAAAAAAAAACAATAGATCCACTGTCATTATGTGTGAAATTCAAGACAAATATAATGTCCAAATATCCAGGAAAACTTTTTCCCGGTGTTTGTTCTTATCTCAGCACGCAGCAAACCACTTCTGATTAAAATTCAAAGCAATGGTCGCGTAGACTTTGCCAACTCTTATTGAATCTGGACAACAATCCAATGGAGGTATGTCGTTTATAGCAATGTAACAAAAATTAGTCGCAAAGCTTTTGGTGGTCGAAGGTATGTTCGCCGTCCAATCAGTCAAGAATTTGATTCTCACCAGGCGTAGTGAAGCATGGTAGAGAATGAATCAATGAAAACCTGGAATGGTGTTGGGCATCCTAAAAATGTCATGTTACCAGGAACTCAGAAAATTTTGTCTGTTGAAGGGTAGTTCCAGCTCTCAAGAAATGTAAAAACTTCACATAAAAAGCGCTTAAGAAATGGTCAACAAAATTTTCAGCGGTGAATTTTCTTGTGTTAAGCTTAGTATCCAGCTCTCAAGAAATGTAAAAACTTCATATAAAAAAATGCTTAAGAAACGGTTAAGAAACTTTCATGCGATGAATTTACTTGTGCTAGTATGCTGCTCTAAAGAAACATAGTACTAATTTTTAATACTTTTTTTCAATAAATCGCGAATATGGCAACGCTGGTTTTGCGAAGAAACATGAAAACCACAATTGTTTCTTGAAGGGAACTCAAAGTAATCGTTAAACTCATCCTAAATTAGTTAAAATCACTATTATGAAGCATAGTTCGTTTTGAAATGGTGTATAAAACTTACTTACACTCACTGAATCAACAATTGTTTCTTGAAGAAAATCAAGGAAATCAATAAATTCATCCTACAATTAGTTAAATAATAATGATATGAAATATATAATAGTTAATTTTCAAATTTTGTATAGAACCTACCGATCTTTATCCACATTCCTTAACCCTGGTCGAGACCAACGGTCTGATACACTTAGTCGAGACCAATGGTGCTTGGCTAGGCCCCTATGTGTTTACGTACATTTGTTTGGAAAGACGTGTTGTATTTACGTTCATATATGTACAATATAGATACATTTTTGAAATTTCTTACCTCTCGATTTGGTTTGGGCATACTCTGAACTACCTGAAAAAGAAAACTGAAACTCGTATGCGGCTTTTAAAGTGAAATATTATACAACGCATTCCTTTTCGTTAATTTTTTGATTTATTTAGCAGTATATGAATAATTTTTGAGCGATTTTTCAATTGATTTTATGATGGTGGGTCTTGAGGAATACAAAAAAACATATGTAATCAATTTTCAAATGATGTTGACAAAGTGGATTTGAACATTTAGAACAGAAAAATCGAGTTTTACGACGCAATTTATCCCTTTCGTGCAAACAAAGTCTGCAATCTCACCTTCCTTTGAGTTTGTCAGCACCTTTTGATGTTAAAGCTACTAATCGTGATGGGATGTTGAGTGAACGACCGAAAAAGGATTCAAAAGCCAAACGGCAAGATAGATCTTTGATGACATTGGGATTGTTCATACGATTTTCGATATTGGGAGTTGCCAAAGTTCTCGATAAATTGTAAAGAAAAGTGCGTCGTGGATTGTTTTTATCTAGATGGTCGATTTCTTTGCAAATTACGAAAGCAGCCAATCCCATCACATCGAACAAGTTGCAAAAATAGACAATGCCCATCGTTTCATTGGCCGTTTTGTAGTGTAATGGGTAACCACCACATCCATGCAGTCAACGCCGGCCTTTGTTGAATTATAAAATAAAATTGTTTCCGGTTTTTTGGCTTCACATTCACAATCCTTTGTGTAGTGTAGGGTTGAAATCAAATTGACTGCCTTGTTCTTTTACGGAACATAGCTACAAATCGAAACGAGATTATCGTGAAACCCGAAAAGAGTAGAAAGCAACGGACGAGGCGGATTTTTTTTTCAATTCTTCGGGTAAACACTTCCTATTGGCGCGAATAGTACCGACGAAAGCAAGTCCAATGGTAGCCAATCGTTTGGCTCCTGTCAGTGTTGTGAAAAAGTTGTCAGCTACTATTGTTCTGCCGGTGTTTTCGTACCGTTTCACAAGTTTGAGCAATACATTTGCTCCTTGGTTCACTTCACGCTCTCCGCCATCCTTTTTTCCCGTGTAGAATATACCTTGCAATGGGTATTTTGTTTGGGAGTCACATGCCAACCAGATTTTCACACCGTATTTAGCTGGTTTTGGTGGTATGAATTGCGTAAACTTTGTGTTGCCACGATACGGAAACAATTTCTCATCAATCGTTACATTTTCATGCGGCACATAGTTTCTGGCGAGGTTTTAATTTAAAAAATTCTATATATTGTGAATTGCGGCAGCCTTATCATCATCATCGAAACGGATATACCGCGTCAATAACTTGAATCATTTGAGTGGCATCGCCGCTCAAAAGATGGGAAGAGCATCTGTTTACCACAAAAGTGGAGTAAACTGCATATTATTGTGCGTTACACCAGAAGCAATAAGAACTCCAATAAATGCATCAAATTCGGTGCTAGTGAAATCCACCCAAACTTTAGGTTTTGAGTTTAGATATTCTGCATTCCATTTTGCAAATTGGGCTCTTCCATAACGATTTGTTTGACTGATGATAATGAATGAAATATTGGTAGTAAAAAACTGTTTGAATAATTCTATGGGAACAGTGTTTTGTTGCTTCGGTCCAGGCCTAAAGCGCATAATATTGTGTGCACGAGAACGAATTGCTTCATTAGGCTGTTTTTTTCCATTCTGTCCCATCTTTACCGTAGTAAGAAGTTTCAGTAGCAGCTGGAGTTTCACGCTCTTCTTCTTCTACACCATCGATTACTTCCTCTTCGTCGCTATCTAATATTTCATTCGGCTCGATTTTGATTAAATTTTCAATAAATAGCTCGCTATAGACCCGAATGAACATATTTATGCATGTGAGTATGTTTATATTAGTGCTAGATAAACATACAAACCAATTTGGACATGTAACGAACATGAAAACAGATAAATCAACCGAGCGAAGTGATAGAAACATACAAAATTTCTTATATTTAAATACAAAATATATGGGGTCTAGCCAAGCACCATTGGTCTCGACTAAGGTGTAATATTATAATATCCTTTTTTCGTCCTTTTCGAAACGATATCCTTGAATTTTTTCCCCTGAATTCTATAGACAATAAAATTCTAGGAAGCTACCTGGAAGCGCAAGTCGTTTGCTACACTCTAAATATATTTAAATAACAATTAAAAAGCAAATATGCCTGGCCAGACCCCTTGGTCTCGATGAGGGTTAACTCGCAATGGAAATTAATAATATACTTACACACATAAGTTTATTTTCTCTTGCTCTTCTAATGACTTCTAATGAGGATCATTTACAATGCGTAACCAGCTGTCAAAATTACTTGATTATAGCTCAAGAAATATTGAATTTCTTCTTGAGCATTTATTTAAGATCTGGATACGGACCTTATATCCAAAATTTAAAATAGTATTTATAAATGTATATAAATATGTGGTGCTTAAATATATATATAATTATTATAGCATTTTCATGTTAGGCAAATCGTTTTGACCTCTCGCCACCCTTATTCACCAGAGGTGGTCATGATGTTTTTATTGTGAACGTACACTTTGGGGGGTAGATTAAGTACCGTGAATGGTCAATTTTACTTCCTTTTACCATGATCTAAATCATGATTTAATATTTTCGGTTAAAAACGAAGTGTGTTGGCAATGCGGGCGGCAACAGTCACGTAATATTCAATATGTTTCAAAATGTCTGATGTGAAGAAAAGGTTAGTTTGAATTCTTCAATTTCAACAGCGTGATATTAAATTACTACATAAATATATATATTTTGTTAATTTGACCATATTAATACTATGTTCGGACCGACATTGAAAACATGTTTTCGTGGGAAAAACTAGTTGTCGCGCACTTGTGTTTTCGTCCGTGTAAAATACAGTTTTCTCTGAAAACTTACACTCTACTCATTATAATCGGTACCTGCTCTAGTTTGATCAAATTTTTTGGAAGACATATTTTGTCGGCCCTAAATTGTCACTTGATACTTGCTTACATTCCATATACAAATACAGCTGCTCAGTGTTAAGGGGATTCTACTGTTCTTGCAAATCCCTTGCACGCTGCACCAATTGCAGAATTTTCTTCTTGGTGCAACTGCACAACAAACACGCAAAAATTTATTTGCAATGGCTATAAAATATGTCAGACCAAAACCCATGTTTATCTTGGTGCCGTCATATAACACTAGATTCTGCAATTATAACAAATGTTCATATTTGTATTAATTTGAACTTAAACAAAACCCAAATTATATAATTTTGGTTGGTTTACATTTCTATCTGTCAAAATGAACTTTATTATTTTTTGAAAAAATCAAAGCTAATGTGAATAAAAAAAAAGCGATGAGCTGGCAAAGCATCTAGTTCAATATACAAGCTATGATAGCTTAAGAGAGTGGTCGGCATTTCATAGCAAAATTTTGCAAACTAACTTCACACGTACGCTTACGCTCTATCGTTCAGTCGTTGTTGAGCAAGCCATGGTACAAGGGAGCAGTTGAAGTCCCATTCCCAGTAGTAAAAGAGCCATTCACAGTCCTTAACCTACACCCCAAGTGTACGTTCACAACAAAAACATCATGTCCACTAGGGTTGGTCGATTCCGGAATTTTTTGATTCGGGATTTCTAATAGTGCGGAAAAGTTGCCTCAGTACTTCCTGATTCCAATGCAACTTTTTGTTTTGAGATCGGATTGCATCTTCAACCCCAACTCCGGCCTTGAAATTTCGGAAATTCGCCTAAAATCGTGAAATTGTCTACTTAGCGCCTGAAATACGCATCTCATGGCAAAATGTATCAAACAAAAGTTATTTATCACGTCATTTGCTACCGAAATGCTATATGTGACCATGGTCGTAGGACGAACCGTTCCCGAGATAGGAGCGAAAATCAGGCGCGCCACAGCGCAAGGTGAAAATCGGGTTGCGGCCACACTTCTTGACGTTGATTTCGCCGAGTGCTATCACTCACATTCATTCACCTACGCCAAAGGACACGTTCKGATAGGTCTCCACACAAATATTTTTTCATCGAGTTCACTCTTGTCGGTGATTTCGCCGAGGTCTATCACTTACATTCATTTCCCTGCACCATACGACACGTTCGGACTGGTCTCCACATAAATATTTTTTCATCGAGTTCCTTCACTCTTGTCGTTGATTTCGCCGAGCGCTATGACTTATATTCTCTCAACAGAACACAGAACTCAAAATGTCTGTATCTAAATTTAAATTTAGACAGAAATGTCCTGTGTTTGGCATATAGCCGTACAATCTCTCTGAGCCTCAGTTACCTACTTACAAGGATGTTCTTTTGTGTTATCAGTTTGAAAGATTTCGTATAGGGCGACTTCGAGGCGACAACTATGGACCTAGGAGTAAAGAGGTCACAGAAATAGTTGCAAAAAAGGTTGAAAATACTTTCAAAAAGTCATTTATTCCGATAGTTTCACACACCAGAGTTGTACAAATGCTCACCACATAGAAAGAAATTTCTGACTCTTAAACAAATGTTTTTAAGGAACCCAATAGGTTTGAGCTCTAAAAGAGACGACTTTGTCTCTTCTGCCGGAAAATTATTTGACATCGCTGCTTGTAAATGCATTTGTTTTTCTTCTTGCACTTGTCCAAAGGAAAGGAAAGCTCCTATTAATGAACCATTTCTCTTGGACCAGAGAACCAGAAGAATTGGTCGCATTGGAAGTGTTTATCTACCTGAAACAACAAAGATTACAAAGAAAAATGAACGTAAAGAAACGTCATTCAACATCAATACTTACCAGAAAAGTATCAGCTAGAACACGTGACCATTCAGATCAGCYAGACTCTCATACAGACGACAACAATGTAGGTGCGTCGCACATGAATTTTCTCTTAAATCTTTTAAAACCAAACAAAACACACTAGTATTAAAACACACTGCTTTAGCTGCCCAAAGATTTGGAGTAAGTGATAGAGCAGCGGCCTTGATTGTTTCATCTGCTTTTCTGGATGCCAAAAAAGGAGGTTTGATAACAGAGGATCTGGGTAGCTTTGTCACTGACAAATGCAAGATTAGTCGGGCAAAAAAAACTGTTGGAGTTAAGCTCCAAAACACCGATAGGTAGGCCGTTACAGTGGGTTGTTTGTCTTCTACATTTCAACGAACTTCCATTTCGTGCTCTTGTAAATGGAAGGGTTAGAAGTAATAAAGTGCCAAAGCTGAATTTCAAAGCTAATAATTATTACGATATGATTAACTGGAAGACTATYACCTTGACTGTTCCACCAGTTATTTCTTCAGTTTCTAACGAAGAACTCATAAAAAGGCTGTCGGGTGACACTGCAGAGGTATGGAAATTTAGTGAATTYCCCTCTCACACCGTGGCAGTCGAGAGAACCGTCAAACTGGTGACAGAGGCATCTTCTAAAGTTATTGGCCCYCAATCTCGTGATCGTTTTATACGCTCTACCCTGAAATCTAGACAAAAAGTGCCAAAGTTTAGTACAAAATCTRATTTTATCAATAAATTCGACACRRATTCAGACTAAAACAAGCCTGAYATATGGTTGATTGGTTGGGYTGGGCTTGGGAGGAACCCGAAGAGCAGCCACCTCCACGCGGTGGATTCTGGGTGACCAATACAGGTTAGCTGAGAGCTGCAACAGTTTTCACCTTGCGCTGTGGCGCGCCGCATTTTCGCTCGTATCTCGAGAACGGTTCGTCCTACGGCCATGATCACTGCAGCATTTCGGTAGCAAATGACGTGACAAATAACTTTTVTTTTATACATTTTGCCATGAGATGCGTATTTCAGGCGCTAAGTAGACAATTTCACGATTTTAGGCGAATTTTCGAAATTTCAAGGCCGGAGTTGGGGTTGAAGATGCAATCCGATCTCAAAACAAAAAGTTGCGTTGGAATCAGGAAGTACTGAGGCAACTTTTCCGCACTATTAGAAATCCCGAATCGAAAAAATTCCGGAATCGACCCACCCTAATGGCCACCTCTGGAAAATAAGGGTGGCGAGTGGTTAAAATGGGTTGGGTAAAGCAAAAATGCTTTAATATTAAATTATAAATTTACAGTACTATATTTATACATTTATAAATACTATTTTAAATTTTGCTTATAATAATAAATATGCTATATATTTTTAAGCGTTTTAGTTAACTTATTTACGAACAAAGTGGAAATTATTTTTGATAATGAGTGGACCAAAAGAGATAACTATTGTCAAAAATTTAGAATTACATACATATAATAATTCGGCTGAAGAGTAAAACACAAATAAAGAGATAATTGTAATAGCCATGTTTCTTATATTTTAAGTATAAATTTTTATAATCACAAACTATATATACTTTTTATGTGTCAGAATGTAGCTATACGCCGGCGATCAGGAATCCTACACGTTCCCAAATGGAGTGTTTGACCAGATTTACTTTATTGTTTTTTAGTTCTAAGCTAACTTTTTAAATAGAAAGGACTCTTAAAGGAATTGTTTTTTGAGTTTGCAATATCTCTATAGTAGTAAAAAGTAGTTTAAATTCGCTTACGCAACACTATTTTGCCATGCTCAATAGCAGTTCTGGCATAATATTTAAAAAAAAAAAATAATGATTGTTCGAAATATACTCCATTTGAAATTATCCTAATCAATAACTTGTTGGGCCAAAATAAAAATACAACTCAAATCCCTTAATTTTTAATAGCAGTTCATTATTAACCAAATTACATTTTTTTTGTTTTTTAAAGTTTAATTATTAATTTCTACATCGTTCATAATCGACCATAATTCACTAGATGTAAAGATGAATTGTAATTCGGGTAGATGCAAATGTTTCTTTTCAAATCGCTGTTTGGCCACCAACGCGACGAACTTTCATTTGATGAGTGTTGTTTATTATTTGCTTGGCTGTTGTTGTTAGCGTTGTTGCCATTATGATAGTTTTATGCAAACATACGTAGTTCTTGCCGATGTTCTATCGGTTTTGGAGGAGCTGGTTCCTCCCACTCTCCCAATTCGGCATCATAATATTGCGCAGCCCGATATGGTCGCATTTTCCATGGTATTGGCTCTTCCATGGAGGTCAATTGTACACCCAAATGACATCAATTAATTCGCTCAACTGGTAACGTTTTGGTCTGCAAGGCGGGTGTTGAGTGTTTAGCATATTAGAAAGTATGTAAATTCAATTTTGCTCAAAACATACCCAACAGCTTGATCGGGATCCTTAGTGCAATTGACAATAGCTTGTGCTACATCCGAACAGCACATTCACCGTAGTATTTGCTCTTCAAAACCCTCAAGCACAAAGCTCATTAGTTTGGGACTAGCTTTTAAGGCAGACAAATAATCAAATGTTGTACACCAGCTTCTTTCTATATTCTATAAAAAAAAATTAAAAAAGTACATGGTAAATCTTTTGAAATAAAGTTTAATTTTAGCTTACCTAGCAATGCGACGTGCACCTTCCACGAGTACGTCATTAAATTTAAAATTTTGTCTCGAATTCAATACCAACTAAGTTGATAGCTACATTTAAGTACTTCACAGCATCGCGTATCGCTTTTTCATCTCTTAAAACATAAAATTGGAACAGCACCTGACACATTACGCAGCAATATTAACGAAGCCGTGTTTAATTATTTCGTACTTTTATTGGAATAAAATCCCAGTCGCTCTGTTATTTATCTTCCCAATGGAAATTTGCAAACACTTCTTCCCGATTCAAATAACTAAATAAACCATAGTAAAGGATAGTCCCATGAAATAAATTAAAACAAATTGTTTTGCAAAAACCTGCGTTATGATGACAAAAATATAAATAAGGCTGTGAATGAGCATATTCTGGAACCCAGAATTCGACATGATTGCTTATTTGTTCATAACATTTTTCTGTGGTGATCTTACCACAGTTAAAAAGAGGCATAAATAAAAAACTTAATTTTTCACGTATTTGGATATTGTTCTCATCTTTAAAAATATATATTAAAATAAAAATATTTTCTTTTGAAAATATATTAAAGTTTTATATATAACCAATATTTTTGGGACAACTTTTCCATTAATTTTTAGAAAATAACACAATGCAACCATTTTCCGGTCAAAAGTCGGCCAACTTGGATTCTAATAGAAACTCAACATAATTATGTTGACTGAGTCTTCCACACAAAATAAAAGCTTAAATTGCTCATCAAACAAAACACGCCTATTATAGTGATTTTTGACTTAACGTTTTTGTTATATAGTTTATATTGGCCCATATGTTATTTTAATAAAACTAAGTAGACAGTTTAAGATTTATCTACAATTGTAGAACCCCAGAGGTGATCTAATGATTGATGCCCAGAGCATCAGTGGAAGTAGAGGGAACACTTCTCCAGCCTGACGAATGGCAGTGAAAGCATAACACCAGGAGATGTCGAACCGGATTCCTCAATCGATGACGATAGTGCAGACGTTCCATTGCCCGACCATGAATAAGTTTGAATAGCAATTACCCCTCTGAAGAACAGCAAAGCGGAGGGGGCCAATGGATTACTGGCCGAGCTATTGTAATTTAAATATGCTCTACCCCATCCAAAAAAAGAGAGCCCCACAATCTGCGCCAACTTACATGAAATAATCCTCCATATCGCATATAAGGTTCTACCGAGCATACTGTGTGAAAGTTTTAAGTCTAACATCAGTAAACTGATTGGATCTCATCAGGGTGGCTTTAGGCCTGGAAAATTAACAACCGCCTAGATGTTCACCATGCGCCAATCTTGAAAAAAAACCTCAAAAAAGGATCGACATACACCAACTCTTCGTCAATTTCAAATATGCTTTTGACATCGTGATGAATTTATGCCACTATGTCTGAATTTGCTATCCCCGCAAAACTAATACGGCTGTGTAAACTGACCAAAAACTAAGTCAGGATCGATCTCCAATCCGTTCTATGCCGAACGAGGTTTCAGACAGGACGACTCCCTATCGAGCGACTTCGTTAATCTAAAGTTGAAAAAAATAATGCGAGCCGCAGAGCATAATCGAGAAGGCACAATCTTTTATAAGAGTGTACATCTACTGGCGTACGCCGATGACATTGACATCATTGGAATCAACAACCGCGCTGTTAGTTCTGTTTTTTCCAGAATGGATAACGAGGCGAAGAAAATGGGTCTGGTAGTAAGCGAGAGCAAGACGAAATATCTCCTGCCAACAAACAAACAGCCAT
>NW_017537048.1:170720-172939 GCF_001853355.1 Bactrocera latifrons
CTCAGCTACAGAAACAAAAATTTCAACAGCAAAGTTAAGAATTAAAATTAAAGTTTATAATTTTTAAATGTTACTTGTTAAGATTAAATAAAATAATTTTTTTAATGGTAAAGAGTGAGTCTGTTAGATCGAATGTGCTRGAATGAGAATTGAAATCATGACATATGGGAATGGTTCGTTTAGCTCAAAATTTGTTCTAGAAAATTTTAAAAGTAACGGTCTAAACTGCCTGGTAAAGCGAGGGGGAACGTTAAAATTAATATCAGATAAAAAAAATGGGCTACAGACTGACCCATTCATGAGTTTTACAAGAAATATTATACCAAGCATCTCCTTACGACTAGCGAGTGTCGGGAGATTTCTAAGTTTTTAACGATTAGTGTAAGGGGAAGATTTAAGTGGGATTCCAATGCAAATGATTTAAGGCAAAAAGTAAAAATTGTTTTTGAACGGACTCTAACTTATCCGTATGGACTTGGTAACTAGGGTTCCAAACCATACATGCATACTCTAATATAAGAATCACCAGATATGTAGAAAGAATTTTCGTGGTAAGCGGATCTCTAAATTCTTTAGACCAACGTTTAACAAAACTAAGAGCGCCTTTAGCTTTAAAAACCGTGAAAGATGCGTGAAGATTAAAATTGAGTTTGGTGTCCATAGTTACTCCTAGATCAACAAAACTGCATACCTGAGATAATGAGATTCCAATTGCTAAACGTCAAAACCTACTGAACTTTGACAGTTGACTGGATTGAGTAGGTTTTGACGTTTTGCAATTGGAATTTCTGGAACGGCCAGATTGAAATTATACCAAAATATATGTGAACGGAGAAATTTATTGCCGCCGTTCGAGATCGCTAATAAAAATTTAAAATAATGAAAATCGAAGAAAATGCGAAATTTAAATATATATCATGAAACGTTTTGTAATTTTATGCATGATAGAATTAATTTTCTATTACAAATGGTTAAAAACATTTATTAATTTAGAACTAAGCCTGTTAGTTCACCTTATTAAGTATTGAAATATCGAAAGTCAGTTATTTTAATATACCATAAAATCATAAAACAGGAATTAAGTAGTTTCGCCATATATTAAAAGTCCAATATATAATAATTTGCAATCGTAATAAATGTTGGGTATGTTAATTTAAAATGTCCAAAACTTCTTATTTGGTGCGATCTGGCCATAATGGAAGGTGTTATAAAAAAACGCTTATTTTGAAGCGCTCTCACACTGGAATAAGTTGGGCATGGGATATGTCATTAATAAATAAGAAGAACAGTATCGTTAAATATGACTTGTTGAATTCTATTACTAAGATAAGAAGCAACCCATTTTAGAAGTATTGGTTGAAAACCAAGAAGATCAAGTTTATTCAAGAGAATTGAATGGGATACTTTATCAAAAGCTTTTCTAAAATCTGTGTATATAACATCAGTGTTCTTATCCTCCTTAAAACCCGTTGATAAATGTGATACAAATTCAAGCAAATTAGTTATTGTAGATTCCCTTTACGAAAACCGTGCTGAGAACAAGAAATTAGTGGAGAGAGCCGGAAGGCTATGTCGTCTGTTATAATTGCTTCAAAAAGTTTAGGTATTGCAGACAACTTTGCTATTCCCCTATAGTTCTCAATAGATGACCTGAATCCACTCTTATGTAAAGGAATTATAAATGATTTTTTCCATATGGATGGGAATAAGCCTTGCATAAGAGATGAATTAAAAAGTTTTGTTAGGGGTTTGTATATATATTTGGCACATTTCTTAAGAAAGCACGAGGGAATCATATCTGGGCCAYAATTGTATGATTGTTCTAACATATTTAACTGATATAAGACGTCTGCTTCGGAAATAGTAGGTGCATTAATGACAGAAACCGGACATAACTTGTGCTGATTCGGAATATTTTTTGGAGATTTTGAAGAGTAATCGGACTTGAAGAATTCAGCGAACATATTGGAAATGGTGTGATTGTCACTAGACATACTAGACTTATATTTCATAGCAGACGTAAAATTAGAAATTATGCGTTTGGAGTTTACAAAACCATAGAACAATCTTGGGTTACGTATAATAATATTTTTTACTTTATTTATATAAATTATTATATATTATATATAAAGACGATCACCACGGGACGCAAATGCCCCTGGTGGTCTAGCAAACTCTCTTCACTCAGATCTAAGGCGCGCAAGCTTTTTAATAAAGCC
>NW_017537048.1:175999-196603 GCF_001853355.1 Bactrocera latifrons
CATATTTTTCAAATAAGTTTAAAATAGTTTCATTAAAGTGGGAAGCACTAAATTCAATATTGCCACTGTAATCTGGCCAAATTACTTTAGAAAGTTCGTAATTAAGCTTCTTAAAATTAGCTTTCGCAAAGTTGAACCGAAAACAAAGGGCTTGTGTATTATTATGAGGAAAGTTAGTTATGATTTCGAAGTCAATTTTCAAAGCAGAATGATACGGGTCCTCTGGCCGAACCAAAGGATCACATCGGACAACGGAGAACATTGAAGCGTTATCAACATAAAATAGATCTAAGAACTTATCTTATTCGTTTGAAATTAAATTAATTTGGATAARACWCAACCCCGACATTTCATCTAAGAACTCGTTAAAACATAAGCGAGTACTAATAGGAATGGTGTGGTCATCAATAGATTTCCATGATACGCAYGGTAAATTGGAATCCCCCAAAACAATCATGTAATCAGTATTACTAGCCATTGAGAAAACATTATGTATTAATGAAGCATGCTAAATATAAACAGATATATCCGAGTTAGGCGGTATATAAGATAAAGTTAAGTAGATATGGTAACTATTAGCGCAAATACGAATGCATTTAAATTCTATGAAGTCTGCATGCGGAACATCGACTTCTTTAGATGTAATTGAAGAATGAACAGCAAACAAGACGCCACCTCCTTTTCTGTTCAGCCGGTTATATCTATAGATTTCGAATTCGCTGTTGAATATTTCATTATCAAAAATGTGAGGCTTTAGCCAAGTCTCTGTGAAAGCAGTGATTTTAAAGTTACAATGAATGCTGTTTAAATGCAAATTAGTAAATCAACAAACTTTTGTTATTCTTGTTTTGAATCTCTTCATGTTGTTCTTCGTCCCGAATGCGGGAATTTTGCTTCTTTACCCATTGAGCCCCAGGTTGGTCTCATCGGTGAAAAAAATTTGGCTCGAACATGTCGGATCTTGGAACTTTTCAAGAGCCCATAGTAACAAATTCTTTTTTGAGGACAATGTTTGATCTTACAAATCAAACAGTTCTGGTCCTTCGAACCGGATATGAACCAGCGACCTATAGATTCTTGAATGGGGAGAATCTAAGACTAAAATCAAATGGTTCTGATTTGTATTTATTAAAATTTCGGCTTTGCTGATAAGTGAACATGTTCAGTAATATTTGAACACTTAGTGCGAAGCCAAACTATATTTCGCACGATTTCAATTTAATATATCGACATAAATGCGCCAAGTCGTCCCATTCGTCAGTCCGAGTTGCTGCGAACGGTACCGAATCCATCCGTCACGGTCTTCATGTACACTCACAACTACGGCTGCTATATTTTCTTCACTACGTGTTGGGCGTGGTCTGTTTCGTCGAATATTATCTAATAATGAAAGCTGGGTCTCAAAATAGGTGATGGTGTTGAGAATAGTACGCTCAGCAGACCGATTATGTTGAGTCTTTCCATGATGAAACAATACTGAATAAAAATTACAGTTTTACAAAACTCTCGCGTGAACTGTCAAAAAAGGCTATTAACAAAAACTTTTGGAACACTCGTTATAAACGTTGGTACCAAGGAAATGATATCAATCATATTAAACATAACGATTTTAAATTTCCATTTTTAATGCTATATTTTAGATTTTCCTGCAGTTATTTCTTATAATCTTATAATAAAAAATAAAATATAACAAAGAAACGTTAAATTTGATTTTTTTTAATTTTGTCCTTGAAACATAAATACACGTACAAAATAATGTGTCAGTATTGATAACCCACAGTGGAAGAGTCCCCATTAAATGGTCGTGGTGTAAATGGAGGTGTTGGAAATCCCTGCGGTCTCCAATTATGTTGAGGAAGGCGGGGGGGCGCTGAGGGAACACCATTAGGAAAAGGAGGATGTGGCGATGTACCGTAGGTAGACATTCGTGGTGGCGGTGGAATACCTACTGGAGGTGGTAATGGTGGCTGTCCAGAAGAAAGTGGAGGTAGAGGAGGGGGTGGTATTGCAGCAGGAAATCCTGTTACCTGTGGAGGCGGAACAGGTGGAGGTGGAGGCAACATGTTATTGGACGAAACAGGCGGTGGCGGAGGAGCCATAAGAGGTGGTGGTGGAATTATTTGTCCCGGAATTACTGTCACCATATTTGGTACGGGTGAATCTGCGAACAGCTGATGAGGGCGATCAGCATGAGATGATGGATTCTGTGCTGCTAACAGACGTTCGGCTGCTGATCCATGGCGTTCACCTTTAGAGTCCTTTTTAAATGCATAAGAAACAGAAATAGGTCGATTACAAAGATATTGACCATTCATAGCATCCATGGCTGCGTCAGACGCCTCAAAGCTGGCAAAATTAATAAAAGCAAAACCTTTCGAATTCCCGGTTTCGAGGTCTCGCATAATTTTTGGTGTTTGTAGAATAACTCCAAATGCTGAAAAAGTGTCGTAAAGTAGTTTTTCATCGACTTCGGGATCTAAATTGCCAATGAAAATGTTAGCGCCCACATCCAAATTCTTTTGGTGAGCTGATGCTTTGTTCACACGGATTGGCTTCCCATACAGTTTTATCATATTCATTATTTTAATAGCATAATCGGCGTCGTCTTCACTAAGGAATTCCACGAATCCATAACCTTGATGCATTTGAGTTACTCGATCCTTGGGCATATGTACATTAACTGCAAATACAATCCAAAAAATATTGGTTAAATTTTTTATAATATATTTGATTAGTTTATTATTACAAACGCTTCAAAAACGTGTAAAATATTTTAACTGAGAACCAGGTTGGTGATAAATAGCCGGTTTTCTACCTGCCAGAGGACTGACACATTTGAATTAGAAAAACAACGATCTGCATTAGTTATTTACAAAGGGATATTTTGGAACATACGCCAAATCAATATTCGAATCAACTGTGTACTAATGTGACAAAACTTGCAAATAAATACATTTGGAAGCAATCCTATTAAAGTTTTTTATAAGTTCCGAATTAAAGGAGGATTTTAAGAAATAACATTTGTCGCACGAATAAAGGCCCATTTGGATGTTAAATTGCGTTTATTACGTTTTGTAAGTCTAATATCTTTAAACACCGGGATTTTTTTTTCAAAAACTCAATATTTAAATCATTCCTTGTTTTATATTTATGTTTTCTCCTATAGAAATAAAGATAAATCAATTCATAACAATAAAATAACTGGATTTCTTAACATGCATTTCAAATCCGTGTGCGACGGTCTTCTTGCGACACCCAAAACCGATACAAATAAGCAGAAAAGCATTCATAAACATGCACCTTTTGAGGATGCTTCTCAATTTTACGTATTAATGAGTGCCCTTTCCTTAACTAAACACTTCACATGGGGTAACTTTGGCCCCATTTTTATACCTTCCTCTCCTCTTCACAAATGTACAATTAGTAATGAACTATTTTGCAGTTTTTTAATAGCCTATTTGGGATTTTTAAGAATGCTTTAAAATGTTTCATATACTTATACAGTAAAAGCGCCTTATTCGCGCTTCCTTTATTCGCGGATTAAAAAAATAAGACCCAATTTCTATATTCGCAACTAAAAAATTTTTTATTCGCGGATCTAATAACTACATACATAATAATAAAATTATTCCACTAGGTATCCAACCCAATATTCTTGTCAAATGGACTAATAAAAAAGTAAAATAGATCTTATTACAAGTTAGTCTAAAGTAATGTTAAATGATATCGCCTAGGACTTTGACACAAGCCGCTTTCGCTGCGATCGGTTTAATGAAAGCAACCTTATACCTCAATAAATAAAGTATATTTTTAAATGTTGTTGTTCCGTTTATAGTAAAAGCCGTTTTGCGTGTTTTACTGTTTTGTCTTTATCATTAGTTACAAAAATTGTGATCGAGTAACAAGTCTTTACTGCACTCTTCCTAGTTTATAATGTCAACTAAAAAAAAATGAGAAACGAGTTACCGCTTAAAGTGAAAAGAGAAATGCCTGATCGTATACGCCTTGGAGAGTCATTTGCATCCATATCCCGCTCATTCAATGGCAACGAATCAACTGTGTAAAAAAAATCCGAAGGTAAAATAAGGTCGTCTGTAGCTTCAACTGAAATTGTTCGCAATAAAAAAAATGGAAGTGGCGTTGTCATTATGGATCGAAGACCGCAATCAAAAAAGTATGCCCCTGAGTGGTCCAATGGTCCGGGAGAATGCAAAGCGTCTTTACGCTCATTTTAAAGAACCTGATGGTAGTTTTATTGGTGAATGTACAGATGGAGGATTTCAAGCATCAGAAGGTTGGTTCAATAAATTTAAGGTGAGACAATCATTGCATAACAGCCTCTGCGAATGGTAGGCACCTTGTCCCAGGGGCTTAGGCACAAGGCTTACTCGGCGCCCCACAACCTGCGCGGCTGGTGCTAGTCAGCACTGACTATGCGGGATGTCGGATACCGCATGCGTGAGCTAACCAAGAGCTGCCACCTCCTAATCCAGAGGTTAAATTCGGCTGTATTCGAACGGAGCCTTCCCAACACCGGGCAGAAGTGGGGAGTAAATGAGGCCTTACCGCGTCGAGGGGCTCAGGCGTGGCGGACCTCCTAGTTCCCCTACAAAAATTTTAGACCCGACAGCTCACCCTGTTGAGCCAAGGGTCGTAAGAATAAGATGAATACAAATAACGAAACCAACTACAAGCCGGATAAAAGGCAACAACCTCGGAAAACGGACCTGGACAATGGAAAGGACATCGGTGTAGGCAAGGGGGGTCAAGGGCTAGGCGGAAGTTTAGCTTCCTTGACGCTCTCTCGCCAGAGGAGCGGGCGCTGTTTTAGGAGCACGCCAAGGAAGACGATGACGATGTGCCCTCTTGCAGCGGTGCTCGCTTGACAAAAATACCGGGTGCAACTGTAGCAGCATAAAACGCCCCCAAGACCCCCCCGGGTGAGTCACATCGGCCTGACGGTGCACGTAAGAGAAGAAGGAGGAGGCGTGAAAGAGGTGGGCAACGCCCTCTCCCTGAAGCTGGTCAACCCGGCGGGTGCGACGATCCACGCAGGAGAAGTATGAGCGGTTCCATTAAGAAGTGGTACCTCCGTGATGGGATGACCCCGGAGGTGGCGGAGGCTCTAGGAAGGAAACGATGCAGAGGGAGCAACGCATCCCCGACAAAGGAGCACAAAAACGTGTCGGCTCGCGCGCAGGACAGTGGAAGCAGCAACCGCGGCCCGGTCGACACCACCCAGACCGCAAGGCGTGGCGATAGCAGGGCACTACCCGCGGACACTTATGCCCAAGCCGCAAAGAGCGGCCAGATCACGCCGCAGGAGCCCTCCAGCTCCAAAAGGTTGAGGGGCACAATTTCAAAGGCAGTACGAGACCAAAAATCTGGACCGGCTCACCACCGGGTGGAGGAGGGGGGGCGCAGATATGCGGACGCTGTCAAAGGCATTCGCATGGATGTACATCCCCTTAACTACCCGGCGGAGTCGCTGAAACCGGAGGAACTCACGGCGCTCCAGGACCTCCTCATGGAGGAAGTGTTTAGAGGGGAGGACTACGCGGCGTCTTTCCTGGGAGTAGAATTTAGAGGAGGTATGCTGCAAGTGGACTGTATGGATGATGCGTCCGCTGACTGGCTTAGGGAGTACGCTCCAAAGCTGGGAGGCTCTAAGGACTCTGTGCTTTGCGCGAAGAGGGTAGAAGATCTGCCGATCATGCAGAGCACGACGATGTTCCTCCCTCGGTGCGGGGACAACCCCTATGAGTTCGCCTTGGGTCTGGTGCAAAACCAAAACCGGGGACTCAGCATCTCGTCCTGGCGCGTCGAAAGCAGCAAAATGGAGGAGATCGGTGGAATGAAAGGATAGAGATTGTACCTGCACATCGACGAAAAAGCCCTGCGGAGTCAGGACTAAGAAGGCAGCGCCAACGGGGACTACCGGCGTCCCCAAAGACGAGAGGACAGCTGAGCCACCCTCTAAGCAGAAGCTCCTCGACGGGTTAGGAGACATACTGCTGATCCAAGAGCCTAGGGTCCACAGAGAAGAGGTAAAAGGCCTCAAAACGGGGGCAAACAAGGTAATCTGGGATCTCTCTAGCGAGAGACCTAGAACTTGTATAGTTGTCAGGAATAATTTCTTCTGTATTTCAGAGTTCCTGACTCAGGACTTGGTGGCGGTGCAGGCTAGGGACTTTGAGGGCAAGCACTTCGTGTTTATTTCATTTAAAATAAGCTATTTTCGTCTAATTTTTTTTTTTTTTTATACTTAGATTTAAGTGACATGTATAGCTTTATACTAAATTAATACTTGGTAATTTAAGTAAATAAAAAAAGTCTTGTCTAAAAAATTAATTATTATGAATCTAGATAACTTAAAATTCCAACTTATACAATAAGGAGATTAGCCGTGGGATTCTGTACTGTGAAACAGTATCAAGCCTCTAAATTTGACACGAGACAATATTTGAGACTTGAGACGATTTTGCTATTCTGTAAGTGATAGTCACAAACTCGATTACATTTCAGCATTCAGAGATGTTTTTATACTTGAATGAAAATAAATATGTCGATAACAAATATTAAATTTTCTATAACACAGTCAAAAAACATAATTATCAATAAAAATAAAAATATATGTTGGCTTTGTTTCATAATACTAAAGTAAATTTATGTAAAATTTATTTATTTTTAACCTTTTCGTGTTTGAGTTGCTTACAAAATATAAAAAAACGACAATCGATTAATATTTATGGTGATCTCTGTTCAGTATATTCAAAATGGCAGACAAGAGTTCTTTTTGGTTTTGTGACTTGCTAACTACCAGGTCTCAAATTTGAGGCAATAAAGCTAGAGACTGTTTATTGAATAGTAACTAGCCACAAATTGAGATTTTACCACAAAATGGCTCAAATAGAGACTAGAGACTGGTTACAGCATCCCACTATTAGTCTGCAAAGCAGGCTAGCTTCAGGAGATTCTGTGAAAATGTCGCCACTACGCTAAAAGCGGCTCGGCTGCACAAAGCTCTGGCCAAAGGCACAAAGGACGTAGGAATAGCAATTAAGCGTGACGACGGGACATTTACGACCATGGAGCTGCGATCGTACACAGGCCATCCCGTGAGGATTGGAGTGTTGCCAAACAGTTGTTTACGGCGGACTCGATCCGGTGGGCGTTGGCCTCGTTCGATTCAAGTCTCCGGGAGTGGATGGCCTCTTTCCGGCGCTGTTACAAAAGGGGGAGCAGCTTCTGACAGGAACAGCATCATATATATCTAGCCACTAAAGATTCTTTAAGATTTTCCATCAAGCATTCCTTATTTACTGAAAAACCTCTTTCCACATTAGCATTGCCGTGAGAAAGAGTAG
This sequence comes from Bactrocera latifrons, assembly GCF_001853355.1. Lineage (NCBI taxonomy): Eukaryota > Metazoa > Arthropoda > Insecta > Diptera > Tephritidae > Bactrocera > Bactrocera latifrons. Next base: position 183,367 of record NW_017537048.1, read on the forward strand.
TTACGATTTTGAACCCTTTTTAACCTTTTCCAGATGGTGAAAAATCTTCAAAAATTTGAATCCAAAATCGATCCAGTCGTTCTTTTGATATTGAAAAGTTTTTCAACAATTCTTTGTCTACAGGCTTAGAGCATACATTTGAGTGTTGGAAATCTTATAAATAAAGTATATTTTACCTTTGCATAAAAAACTATTACTAAATCGACGAATAAATGGATAGTTTAATAATTATAATAATCAAAAGAAAACAATTAAATTATACTATCTAACATAACCACTTCAATCTGTCTGTTTACTTTGCATACATTTACGAAGTATGTATGTATACAAATAATACCTGGTTTTTAACGAATTTTCATGAGAGCGTAGTTTTTTTTAGATCTTAGTCAGCTGTTGGCAGCAGTGTAGCTGCTTTAAATAACGCGAGAATTTAAAACATCATCTCAATTTCGATTTGAAACATTTTTAAAATGCTGTAGACATAATAAAAAATTAATTATAAATTTCCCTGACCCAAGTTAAAATTCCCTGATTCTTCACTGACTATTCCAGAAATGTAATATTCCCTGACATTTCCATGTTTTCCAGGTCAATCGCCACCCTGATTAAGAAAATAGAAAAAAAAGTCATTGGATTGTACGTGTCAACTATCGGAATTGAACAAGAACAAAAATAAAAACCATGTTTTCGCGAATTGGTAGCCCCAAGGAAAAACGTTTTTGAATGCACTGTATATTAAATTCAGCCGCTCTGAATGAATTAACATATAACAAGTGGGATGTTAACCTCGTAGGATAATTTTTTTTTTTTATTATTATTTAGTATACACTGGTCTTAAGTTAGACACACCAACTTTTTTCGGATCTTGTTTGCTGATAGTTTGTTGATTTGTGAAAAAATATTCCAGAAATGTCTGAGACAATCACGTGCGTTTCGGTTGGTCATTGAAATAGACACACTTTGAATTTCTTTGTCTTTATCGTAAACAAGTTCAGTTTTTTCTGTTCAGAAAGTACTAAAAATAAGCAAATAAATTGTTTTCGAGCTACATTTTAAGTAAAAAAAAAGGGAATAGCCTTTCCTGAGCCTTTCCTATTCTGAGCTTATTAGAACGTGAAAGGTAGACTTTTTTCACTCCCAAGGACTAGTCGATCAAAACACTGCCAAATAAATAAAACTCAGCTCCAGAACCGTTGATAGATACTGAAAGGATACAGACAACAACTGCAGTTATTAAACATGCTAGGAGCGAGATTCCCTTGATCTACATAGATTTCCTGTATCATTCTACCAATGACCGGATATATGAAGTAAGAAAGTATGCAGTTCTCTTATACTGATTTATTTCTAATAAATCAAATATGTTGTTGTTAAGTTTGAATCATCAATTTTATATTGTATTTAAAGTATCATTAAGTACCCAATGTTTTTGCATATCCACTGTTTTTCAATCATCATTAAAAAAATAATAAATATTAAAACAATTGTAATGAAAGTAAACGTGCGTGCCTTCGAAGGTCAAACAACAATTATAACGGTCAACAAATTTTTCAATACAAATGTCTTTTAGATTGAACAGCTTCAAACACTCCTCAGCATCTTAAATTGATTTTTGTTTTTGATGGATTGTGAGCTTGCGCGGTTCCTACTATTTACAGAGCTTTCGCATAACCAAATATTAATTTACAATATAGCCAACACGTTTCTTTGATGTCTTTAAGATCTCAGCTATCTTAAACAATTTCACATTACGGTTATGCAATAATATTTAGGAGTTTTTTTTTGAAGTTTTCTTCTCGGCAGCAAATGGCTTCTCAACGATTTATCTTCATGCTGAAGAGTATAAATAATGTTTATCAAGCCAAATATTGGATTCAATTGGCAGTTTTCCAAAAAAAAGCAATGCGTTATTAACACACAAAATTTCTCTTAATTCGTAATTTGTAAAATAATACAAATTGTTTCACTCAAAATACTATATCTTATAACTAATAGATCGACTGTTATCAAATTTGTATATCTCAAATTATAAGAGACTTTTTTATTAACACTTCAGTTACATATGCCGCTATATTTTTATTCTAGATATCGCGTTTGGTTTGTTATGAATGCATTTGCGTCCTTTGCCCATAATCCAACAAAGTATCCGCAAAGCCGCAAATCCGCAAAAAAAAAATGTAATGGCTAATCATAGATGTACTGAAGCACCCAACTTATTACTTAAGAACGAACATTGTTGTGAATTTAAACCATTCTCGAATCTCCTTAAACACACACAAAAAATTTCATCAAAATCGGTCCATCCGTTTAGGAGCAGTTCATTTACGGCACGATTCCGATTACTTTGGCGGAGGGGTAAAAAAATCGAATATCCTTATAAATGGGGTATGTCCGGATAGGGGAGCTTCTCCAGAGGAGGAATATCAAAAAATTATATAAAAATTAATTATTTTTTAAAAATTTCACGATTAAAAGTTCAAAAATATGCAATAATAACATAAGGTATTTCTCTATCTTCCATTAAATTTATTCACGTTTTTCACTCTGTATATTTAAATATACACTCTAAACATTGAAATAAGTTCACATTTCAATTTTATTTTGTAATATTTTACCTAAATCTATTAATTTAAAAATCATTTAGTGAACTCGGCGTTGCAAAGGTTAGATTGTTTACAATTATGAGGAAAACGAGCGTTGCCACATCTTAAACACCAAATATGTAGGATTCTTAACGATTTTTCTTTGTTTGTTTTTTTTGCGTGATTCTTTTTTCTAGATTAATTATAATAAAAAAAAATTCTAACATTTTTTAAGTTATAATTGAGTTGTGAAAACTTTTTCTACATATTATACATTTTACATATAGTATGTAYATTTATAATATGTGATTTATATTTAATAAACACATATAATTAAAACTCTATGATAATATAGTATTATAAAATTTATATAATATCATGTAGGGATGATTGAAGTACTTTAAACAAATAACCCTGGCCGAGCGAATACCCGAGTGGACTAAAGTACTTTCGCGTAGTACTCCTTTCTGCGATAAAAATAAAAAAATATATTGAGTTTTTGTTATAAAGTGGTTATATTTGTTGGTTACCATGCACTCATAGTGAAATAAAATTTGAATTTTCGTTATAAAATGGATAAAATTTAGTTATTATATCTGTCAGCGATTTCCATTTATTTTTGAGTATACAGTTGCGAACATTGAAATAGTAGTGCCTATTGGCCAAGTGAGTTTTGCTTTAAATTTTGTTTCTTTTATGATATTGCCGTCGATCATTATTTTAGTTATATTCTCGGAAGTATAACGGTCCTGTTATATACAACAATAAGTGTGAATTACTTACCGTTACTTTTTTAAAGCCAATTTTATGGGGATATCTGTCTTTATGAGCGAGCAATAGAATAGTAGTGAACGATGAGATGATTGCAAACAGATAATTTTTAATAAAAAAAAATATTAATTTTATCATAAAAAAAAGTAAGTTTCCAGATCTTTTATTAATTATTCAATGCAAAAAGCAACAAAAAAATATGACTTTGCACTTTTTTTGGGCCGCGGGAAGCACAGCAGTGACGAAAAACGAGAATGTATTCAATCTGTCATAATCAACGGTAAATCCTATAAGGGAGTGGAAAGAATTGTAGGGTGTTAAGCCACAACGGCTCACAATGCAATTATTTATAAAAAAAAACGACGAAAAAAGGGCGCAATATGGATTCTTTCCGAGAATTTTACACCAATAGTTTTAAGATGTGCCAAGACTAGAAAACCTAGAATGTCAGCTATGGAGATTCGGAATGAACTGAACCTGGCCTACGGTGGTCATACAATGAGAAGACTTCTACATGAACATAATTTATATGTCCGAGGTCCTCGATAAGTATCGTTATTAAAAAAAATCATATAGCAAGTCGTCTTAAATTTGCCAAAGGACCGATTGAGAAATGACGCAACATCTTTTAGAAGTGTCGAAAGTTGTTCTATACGGCGGTAAAGGGTCCCGTCAGTATCTAAGACGCTCCCCTAATCGAGAGTACGACCCTTGATTCAGCACAAAAACTATGAAGCTTGGCGGTTTGAATTTCATGGTTTGGTGCGTTTTTCTTACAGGCCCAATTTTTTTGTGCAGTTCACAAGATTACTAGCATAACGCACAGACACAAATTCGGGGATATAATACAATACATTATGATACCATTTGCTGAAAAGGACATCCCGCTGAAAAGGATATTTCAGCAGAATAATGACCCGAAGCATACCAGTAGGGTGGCAAAGGAGTGGTTTCGGGTCAATGGAATTGATGTCATGGATAGGTCAGCTCAATCGCCTGGCCTCTATCCTATTCAAAACCTTTGGGCAGACGTTAAGAAAACCGTATGGAATGACAAACCCAAAAACAACAATGAGTTGTGGAGCCTAGTGCCGAAAGCATGGTAGAACATAAAAGATGTCAGAGTCTCGTAGATTCTATGAAGAGGCGTTGTATTGCTGTTATTAAAAATCATGGCAATGCTACCAAGTACTAATATCTCGTATAGACGGAACTTCCAAAAATCCTTCAGTTTTTAAAAGAAAAAAAATTTATTACTTTACTACTATTTTACTGCTCCCATCAAATTTCATATATAAACACAACTTTGTGAATAAATATATCTTACACCCATTCAATCAAAATATTTTTATTAATAAACGTAGCCAGGGAAATATGATAAACTTTTCTATTTCAATTGATGTTAAAATTGTTTAGAATTTTGCATAACTCACAGGTATGTGAAGCTCTAACACCCACTACTATTTCACTGCTCGCTGCTGTTTTGTATTTTAGGTGACGATACATCAATTTTTATATTTAAAATATGAGTGAGTGGATATAAAGTGGTTATATTTGTTGGTTACCATGCACTCATATTGAACGAAAATTTGAATTTTCTTACTGTACTTATATACTTTACACTTTATTACGTAATATTATTATATAATATTACTAATACATGTATATATTACTTATTTGCTTAATAAATTTAAAAAAGAAAATATCCATATGCGTGAATAGAGGAATTTTTGAGAAAAAGAGGAATTTCAGCGAATTGCCTTATCATCACATGGCAGCGCTCCATTTCGGCGTAATTTTTGGTAAACAAATGGGGTTAAAATGAGTGTAAAATGTAATTTTTAAAATGCATATTTTTTAGGTAAAAAACCTGCTAAAAGTGTAAGATATGGAGTTATTTACAAGTTTATAGTGTAATTTAATTAATTGGGAGTTAAAAATGTGAATAAAGTGTGTTTAATGTGGTGAAAAAGCGTCTTGAAGTGTACGAATTTTTCGAATTTTTGAAATTTAAGGTCTAGTATCTCCTAAACTAAGCGACTTTAGACATTTTGTGATTAGTTACTATTCTCTGAGGCTGTTTAGTAAATAGTAACTGGTCACAAATTGAGACTTTACCTCAAAATGTCTCAAAGAATGACTAGGAACTGCTAACAGAATTCCACTATAAATCAATTTTACATAAATTTCGTCAACATATACTTTTCTATCTATTGGTAATTATGTTTTTTGACTATGTTATAGAAAATTTAATATTTGTCAAGGTGCAAGAAAATCATACAAATTACTTTAGAAAAATTTATTTTGCAGGAAAAAATTCGATGAACCCAATTTCCGAGTACTTTTTCCAATAAATTAAATTGGATGTCATGAATAACATGTTCAATATTGACTTCTAAAGCTATAATAGTCTGATTTATTGCTAAAGACTTCAAATAACCCTATAAGAATTAGTCTAATGGTGTTAAATCACATCTTCTTGAATCCCCAAGGTTTTTTTCTTAATAATTCGTTTGTTGCACGTGCTGCGTGCGTCTTAGCCCCGTCTGGTATAAACCAGATGTGGGCGACTGTACCAATGTCACCAGCTCATTTCAAAAGAAGTACAAACCGTTGATTCCACCGGACCAAAAAGCTCATCAAACTATCGATTTAGGTGAGTGTAATTGTTGTTCATGAATAATTTGTGAATGTTTTTGCATCAAAATCGACACTTTTTTACCGCACCACACGGCAAAATTCCTATTACCGTTGGAAAGAGAAACCCTCCTGATTAAAAAATATTTATTGTTATACTACTGTGATCAAATTGAAAGGTGAATTTTGTCCATTTCATCTCCTTCGTGATGGTATGAGATGGTGAATTATCGCTCTTTTTTGTTCAATAAATTCAGACATAGTAAAAATACAAGAAGAATTCACTTTTAGAGCCTCACAAAACGACGCGTATCTCTAATACTAATTAATATTTTGATGTAAAATTTAGCATAGATATCACTAACAGTCATACCAACTTAAAAAAATATAAATTAATAATTCAATTTCAATTTGATCACAGAGGTATTTACCGTAAACGCTTAGTTTATGAGATATTCGACTTCAAAATCTAAAAATTACAACATTTCAACGAGTAATCTCACCAAATTTTACAAACTTTATACACACTTTTCAAACAAATTCTGCTCTTACTGCTTGCAGTTTTTTATTATTATTTTTTTACACTCGTAGTAGACACCATTTATGTGCTTTCAATAATGAGGGAATGGAGCTGCCATATGATAATATGAGCAATTCGCTGAAATTCTTCTTTATTTAGCAATCTTAGTTCTTTCGCGATTAACGTTATTTTGCATTAAAAACTAAAAAAAGTGGCTATAGATTATATTTAAAATTAAATGATTATAACAACTCTTTCCATATATATAGATTTCCTACTATTTAGTCGAAATCTGTCGGACGGGTCCAGAGGTATGGGATTTCACCAATATCTGGGGAGAGCGGGGTTATCTTCCGATTTCGTCTACTGTCGGTAGGAATTCTTATATTTGCGCTAGGCAAACTTGGTTGTTGTAAAGCTACAACAGCTGGTTTATTAGATATGTACACTGAACTTATTAGAGGACGGGGTCACGCTAACTTTTTCGAAATTTTTGACCTGCAGTAGGATTGTTGGTACATTGACGATATTTTTTGCCTCTGCTATGATATTATCGATACGATATTGTTATGGGGATAATCTTACATACCGATACTTTACCCGCAAATAGAAGCGAATTAGTTAAGTATTAGTGGATATAAAAGTTAAAAATGTTAGTGTGAAATGCATTATAAACAGGAGAAACAAGCGTTTTAAGTAGTTCAATTTTTGAACTTTAAATGGAAATACCTAAAAAAGTCAGCGGCAATTATATATATATATTTTCTTGATCTGGAGGACCTCCTCCATCCGTACATACCCATTTTAACTCTAAACTTTACCCAAATTTGACGGTTACTCGAATAAATATTTTAAAGAAAATAACTTAAATACTAGTTATAATTTAAATTTTTTTTTTATTATTTGTGTTATTGAATTCTCTCCTATTATTTTGAACACCGAATTATGAAGATTTTATTTAAATACTTTACTTTTTTAAACACAACCGTACGTCTGTTTAACATTTATAAGTGCGAATGCATTAATACTCAACATGCCACCCAAAAAGCAAGTTGATGCTAGCGCATGCGGTAGCTGCTCAGAATCAGTACGAAAAAATACAAAAGGTCTAAGATGTGCATTATGTCAGAAATGGTACCACCTTGAATGTCTGAAACTGAGTAATGTAGAATTTAATGTCATGGTATACAGTGGAGATGCACCGTATGCAGTGAATTTGAGGTTAGTGTTAGAGAAATCGATATTGCATCGACGAGGAGCCTGATGTTAGCGGAGATGACAGTATTGATCAAGAAGCAATTCGAACAATTTTCCCAAACATTCAATAAAAAATTTGATAATTTTAAACAAACCATCAGGAAGAGTATCGCTGAACTCAAGAAAGAAGTATACCAGCTTTCCAAGCAGAGCGCTGCCATTGAAAAAAAATATTCTAACTTGAGTGACAGGACCTCCTCCGTAGAAAACAAGCTCAACTCCTACAGGAATGTATCATCGTCAGAAGACATCATAAGGGAGATGAACGATCGAAAAAGGAGAGAAAGTAACGTCATTGCCCTTGGCATTACTGAATCTACTAATACTGCTGGTAATGACAGACTGGAAGCCGACAAAATTTCGCTCTCGGCAGTCTTACCCCAAGAAATCTCTGCCAAGATACCTCAATTCAAGATTCGAAGACTATGTCGTCCGGCAACCGGCCGTACACGTCCCCTGCTCATCGAGACTCTTTCAGCGACCGATGCTAGGGAGATTTTCAAGCTTAACCAACGCGATGGAATGCCAGTTACCGTCAAATCTGATCAGACTCGAGCACAGCAGTCTCTTCTCAGTGATCCGAACTCGATACTCTTGGCAAAAATGGTGACACAAGCAAAACCATCAAATACATTCGAGGAGTACCGGAGATAGTGAACAAGAATTTTCGTTGGATCAGTAAGAAAAAGAAACCTGAAGATCCTTCAGATTTATTACCAAAACACCAGAGGCCTTCGTACAAAGCTGTCTAAGTTCATGACAGTATCAGTGGCTAGTGGTCATGATCTACTCTGTATCACTGAGTCGTGGTTAAATTCGTCAATTAAAGATGGCGAGGTAACTGATAGCACTTAAACTATTTTTAGAAGAGATAGAGATCCTATATCTAGGCTAGATCGTGGTGGTGGCGTCTCCATCGCCGTCAAACGTCATATCAATGCCGATTTAATTACCACAGATGAAAGAGATTTGGAATTGGTACTCGTAAAAATCAAAGGTACTATTGTACTTGATATTATTGTTGGAAGTGTATACATGCCGCCTCTTGCAACACTAGAAACTTATCGTAAACTACTTACAACTCTAAACCATATCAATGTCAAATACAATAACGCTAAGCTAACAATCGTAGGAGACTTCAACTTGTCAAGCAGCACCCCCAGAGCCGAAATTTGTATACGATGGACTTACTTTACTGGAATGCATCCAAATAAACTACATAAACAACCTCCAGAACAATCTTCTGGACCTCTGTTTCAGCAATGTCGAGGCTTACGTGGATAAAACTTTACCTCTCATTCTTGAGGACAAATATCATCCTGCCCTCATCATAAACCTAAAATTTCAACTCAACTTAGAACATTTTAATCCAGCCACTTACTCATTCAAGAAAGCTGATTACGTCAGCTTCAACGCTTTCTTTCACCGAGTCAATTTGACGGTACGGAACGCACTGGACACTATTGAAAGTAAAGTCAATTGGTTATACAATACTCTTGAAGTAGGAATATCACAATATGTACCTGTTCACAAAAAATCCATCAGTACCTATCCCTGCTGGTTCTCCTATGAACTCAGTGCGGAATGTTACAGTAATTGTACAAAGTTGAGAACATGGTCCAGTCTGACACCAACGCTTTTTGGAAATTTATAAAAGATAAAAAACAAAATAATATTGATATACCATCGTCAATGTCCTGGATGGACCAAATAGCTGACACCGGCCCGGATATTAGCAATCTTTTCGCCTCATATTTCAAGACTGCCTTTTCCACACAAACTCACGGCAATCAGCTCGTTGATGCTAACTCAAATAGATCGTCAACCAACGTTCACAGCTTAGAGGTCCAATAAAATGATGTACTCCCGCAGCTACTCAAATTAAATCCAAATAAAAGTGCCGGACCCGATGGGATACCAAACGTTTTCTTAAAAAACTGCGCCATCGAGCTTTGTGAGCCCCTCACCCATATTTTTAACTACTCTCTTCAAACAGGTGGTTTCCCTCGTGCTTGGAAACGTTCTTATGTGAGTCCAATACAAAAAAGTGGCCTAAGATCTGAAATAGCTAACTACAGGCCCATCTGCATCCAATCAGCATTAGTTGGTTCTGCCTCAACAATCTCTAACTTTCAAGGATATCATCACTATAAAACAACATGGATATGTGGGTGGCAGATCAACTGTGTCAAATCTTTATTTGTATGTCAACTATATACTCAACGCACTGAATGAAGGACAAAAGGTACATTCAATCTACACCGATTTTAGTAAAGCTTTTGACCGTGTTGACGATATGATACTCGTCTCAAAACTCAATAAATATGGCGTCAATGGCTCCGCACTTGATTGGCTTAACTCATATTTAACTGACAGGTTCCTACAAGTCAGGGTTGACGGACATCTGTCAAGAGAATATGAGGTCACATCTGGTATTCCTCAGGGATCGAATTTAGGACCACTACTCTTTACTATTTTTATTAATGACATTGTAAACAATATACAGTTCTGCCGTTACAACAACAACAACAACAACAACAACAACAAACAATGTACAGTCTGAATGTCTGCTATATGCCGATGATTTGAAAATCTTCAGAATTATTTCTAACGATTCCGATGTCACACAACTACAACAAGATATCGACTGCTTAACAACCTGGTGCCTGGTGCCGATCTCAATGCGAAAAAGTGCGCTGTCGTATCCTTCTCACGCTCTCATAACAACATTGTCACAAACTACAAACTCAACAACGAGTATCTACAGGAATTAACCGAAATCAAGGATCTTGGAGTTATTATAGACAACATACTCACATTTGCAAAGCATGTTGACAAAATAACTGTGCAATCTTTTAAAATGCTTGGACTCATCATCAGAACAGGAAGGGAGTTCAACAACCCGAACTCTCTGGACACACTATACCGTTCACTTGTACTGCCAATACTAGAGTATGGGTGTGTAATCTGGTCTCCTTATACTGATACACTCATCAACCGAGTTGAGAGAATTCAAATCAAATTCTGCAAGACATTGTTGTTCCATCAATCGTTAAGGATGCAGGGGCTCTCCACTGAGAACATCCGCTCCCGTTTCAGACTCAACAGCTTAACCTCGCGTCGGAAGGTCTCTTTTCTGCGGCATTTTTCTATAAAATAGTCAACGGTCTGATTGACTACTCAGAAGCACTCAGCAGTTTTGATCTTGCTCCTACTAGCCTCCCGCTCAGGCATAACAGACTGTTAAAAACAACAAAGACTCAACGAAACTACGTATACCACGGGTCAAATAATAGGATTGCTAATCTTGTAAATTCATTGCACACATAAATTGATTTTCATGGAGGGACATATCAAGCTTTATCTACCACTAACTCTTTACTTACATTCAACCGATTGTGTATACATATATATCACTTCCCACATTCTTATCTCTATATCATTTTGTATATTTTTACTAACTATTAGATGTATAAAGCCGATTGGCGTATGGTTTAWTAAATAAATAAATAAAAGCAAACGAGAGATTTGATACTTGTCTCCGACTCATCAGGACACAAATCCCAAATTGGCCACGAACCTCCTCAGAGCCTCCGACCCATCCTTTACGTCCCATATTTACATATTTCATATTTACAGAGTTTCTTCTGCACTCTCTCCACTTTGTGAGTGAGACAGTCGGCATGAGGAGACCAAACCAATGAATTATACTCTAAAATCGGACGCACCAAGGTCGAAGTCATTCCCACATCTGAATATGAAGCCAAGTGTCTTGTATGCCTGTGATGTAATTTTGTCAATGAGCCCGGCGAAATTTAATGCATTGTAAATCATGACACCAAGATCTTTTACTACTGTGACTTCTTCTAGCTGATGATCAGCGATACGGTAAACAGCTGAACGACGTCTCAAAGACCGTGCCAAGAACATCACCACGCACTTTTTTAAATTTAAACTCAATTTATTTTCGTCGCACCACTCCTCAAGTCTATCAAGGTCTTGCTGTAATGCACTAATATCATCGACATCTTGCGCAAACTGTCGGTTTTGCGACAAGGACCCTGAAACCCCGGAGCACCTGTTAATCGACTGCATTGCAGTCTGTAGGCGCAGGTCGAAGGCCCTTGGAGCCATGTTTCCGGATAGGGATCACATCGCCTCGCTAGCACCCAGCAGAATACTGGACTTCATCAATATGCTGGGGCTAAGCGAGTCCCTGTGAGCTAGGTGAGGGCACAATAGACCTAAGGTCGCAGTGCATTCCTCAATTATTTATCTATCTATCTATCTATCATCGACAATGCTTATCTTCTTGAAAATCTTGAGGTCATCAGCATATAGTAAAATTTCCGACGATATTTTGTCCCCAATATCGTTGACAAATATGTTTAACAACACATAGCCATTGACTCACACCTGCAGGAATCCCCCAGTGAAGTACGAGTTAAACCAATTCAATACATTTCCCGCCACTCCGTACCGATCTATTAAGACCTCATCTTCTTCTATCTATCTTCTCCATTAAGAGCTCATGATCCACCATATCGAAGGCTTTGCTGAAGTCCGTGTAGATAGTGTGAATTGTTTCACCCTTGTCCAAAGCTCTCAGCACGTAATCGACATCCAGGTAAAGGTTTGTAGCCGTAGACCTGCCGCCAAAGATAGAAAAACGAATCGCGCGAAAAAAAAACAACAAACAAAGAAAAATCGTTGAAAACCCTATATATTTGGTATTTAAGATGTAGCAAGGCTCCATTTCTTCATAAATGTAAACAATGTAATCTTTTCAACGATGAGTGTGCTAACTGATTTTTAAATATATTTAACTAAAATTTATGAAAATAAAAGGGAAATGTTAACTTATTTCAATGTTTAGAAAGTATTTTTAACTAAAACAAACTTTTTTCCCGACCGCCAAAGTTATCTGCMTTTTAAATAGTTGTATTTTTGAACTTTAAATGCAAATATATCTCAAACCATAAGTCAGCGGTACATGTATATATTTTCTTGCTTTGGAGGAGTTCCTCTATCGGTAAATACCCATTTTAAAATCGGGGTATGATTTTCTAAAATTTACCATGAAATTTTTACAATTAAAATATTTTAGTATTCACATCAAATGCCAATTACGTATCCGTAGATGTTGAGGTTTATTCATATACTTAATCGTTTCTACGGGTTGTGTTTAGTATCGAGAGAACCAAATGGAAAATTTTAAACACGCATGTATGCTTAAATTATCGAACTTTGTTTTACAACATATTTTATAAATCCCCTTCTCCTTCGCCAACGTGGCAAAAATGCAAACTAACAGCGATATAAATACAAACTCAAAAAATCCTAATAACAAAGATAATACTTCAAAATCAAAAAATTCTAACCTCAATAAACACGCAACAACAACTAAACCTAACAACGATTCATTCACCACCAACAATCCATTGCATCACATAGAAATTCCAGAAAGTTC
>NW_017537048.1:204138-215464 GCF_001853355.1 Bactrocera latifrons
TATTTTGATTTCTTGTCCATACAAAAATGTTGGCTGGGTTGCATTGGATTCAGTTTGTATGGAAAAATGAGCAAAAACACTGATTTTTGGTCATTTTCAAAGGCCTCCCATAATGTCCATAGGGGGTCGAGGGGGGTTTATTAAAAAGTTCGATCCTTCCTCTTTCCAATATAGAGTCGGGAGTGGGGGGTAGCCCGACCATGTTTTTCTCCATAAACGATACTTAACCGGCGCGATACTAAACAATCCCCAAAAATAGTATAACAAAATCACTTAAAACCTTTTCAACATAAATATATTAATAGTCAAAAAGCAAACACTGTTCCATGCAATAGATTAAATAGTATTATTATAAAATTATTTTATAAAAAATCCTTACCTACCGGCCCCGCTTGGACAAAAAGTTCCCAAAGTAATGTCTCCGAAACTTTGTCATCGAGACCACCAACATAAATCGTAGCATCTGTAATTGACGTCTAATAAAGTTATATATTTTAGATAAGAGAAAGTAGTTAATTACCTTGATTTCTTTCTGCAATAGGTCCTGCAGCCATTTTTGTGCAGCAGAACAAGTTATGTTTACAAAGCGAGTAAAAAAAAAAGTCGATTGTCGCAATCGATGTTTAATATCTCTTCACAAACAACTATCAAGTAACTAGGCGGTCACATGTGCCACTAAAACTTCGCAAAACTCAACTCATGTACATTATTTTACTAAACACTTATCATATTTTAACTGATACGACTACTTCGAATAAAATTTCAGAGACTGTACGCTTTTGAAACATGATATCAGTAATTGTCAAAATAGTACAACACATCTTGTACTTACACAAACAAATAATGTTAATCCAAAAAAATTGTATCAACAATTTTTTGTATGTATTTGTTGAACGATTTCGGCCTTTTAAACTAGACTAAACTATAATTGATCTTTTGAAAAATAAATATATAACATTTAATAAAGAAAATACTTTTTATTAAAGAAAAAATGGAAATTGTAAATGTGATGTATAAAGAAAATGTATCCTTAATTTTATATTTTGCTTTTGCAGACTCGATATTGGAAAAACCGACGCTACCACTATTGTAAAAAGGAAAATATCAATATTAATAAATATTAATTTGGTAACACTGATTATTGGACAGTTAGTAACTCATTTGTTATGCTTAAATAAATGAATTGAACAATAAGTTAAATGTATAATAAAAGCTATTTTTGTACTATTTTATCTAAAATAAATATGTATAAACGAATTAGTGAAGTGTGAAGTGCAAAGTGCAAAATTAATTTTATATCGAGAAAATACGTACTTCAAATAGTGGTAATTTTCAACTTTAAACACGAATATCTCGAAAACTATAAGCTTCCTGGGGCTATAACTATATATCGAGAGGTCAATTAAGCGTTCACAATTTTCGGCCTGAAATGAAGATATTTTTAATGATTATTTGAAACATGTCAGCTAAATGGTGGTCAAATGCTTCGTGTAAATCTGTATGAATGGCTACTGTGATGAAATAAATGAGTTCTCAGAAGATAAGGGTTAATATTTTCACCTGCTGTTAAAAAGCATATTTTGACACGAGTAGAAGATATTTCAAAAAATAAACTTTCAAAAATATTGGACATTTTGGAAGCTGTTTATTTTATTAAGACTGCATGGGACAAAGTAACGGTGGAAGCAATTAGAAAGCTAGCAGTCGAATAGTTTATTGGTGATACGCGCAGACATTTACAAACGATGGCGAAATGTTGGGTGATATAGTCACGCAGTGTTTAATTTGTGTATTTTTTAAGTGCTTTCTAACCCTCAAAAATAGCGTAAAATTGGGTGTCCTGCGTCTATAATATCTCAAAACAAGTAAGAAACGGCTAAGATCGGGTGCAACTGAGCATTTAATCTTCTTCTTCTTGATTGGCGTAGACACCGCTTACGCGATTATAGCCGAGTTAACAACAGCGCGCCAGTCGTTTCTTCTTTTCGCTACGTGGCGCTAATTACATATTCCAAGTGAAGCCAGTTCTCCACTGGGTCCTTCCAACGGAGTGGAGATCTTCTTCTTCCTCTGCTTCCCCCGGCGGGTACTGCCTCGAATACTTTCAGAGCTGGAGTGTTTTCGTCCAGCATTTAATACTATTGCAAATTATACGAATCAAAACCAGGAAAATACTATAAACGGGTATAATAGAGGATCGGAATTTAAGCAATTTTATGTTACTAGCTGTATTGCTGTGCGTATTGCCTGGGGAAACTCCATATTGCTTATGGAATACAATATATGAAATACTAATTAGTATGTAATTACAATTGGTCTTGAAAGCAATGAACGGTCATATCAGCAGTTTCATTTCAATGAAAATTTCGAAAAGGCAACACATACCATTTCCACATATACCGACGGCAGTTTCATTTCGGTAATATTAAATTAAGTAGAGCGAGTATGGAGTCATGTGTAGAAGATCACGCAAGTGAGGAAAGTTCTCTGATCGCCATTCACTTGGGAGTGGCTAGAAACGATTACTTTACAAATGGCTCAAGCAGCTCACGACTTACGGTCTTTGACCAAGTATCTTCTGGGTAGCCTAAGAACATCCGTTTGAAGGCGAGCTAAAGTGAGAAGGCGAATAATCCCCTGCATAGGGTTGTGCGCTGGGTTTGGAACCCGCCAGATAAAAAAACACACCCAATGAAAATGAACAACCAGCCTCGGATCAGAGACCCCCATTTGATGACGACCATGGCCAACGAAATAAGGACTACGAATTGAGGGCATGCATCTGGAATGTCCCTTAATTGGAAAGGTGCCGCGGCCAAGCTGGTTGATATCCTCGTTAGAGTGAAGGTTGACATCACCGCCGTCCAAGAAATGCGAATTACGGGACAAGGACAGAGACGAGTAGGTCTTTGTGGCATTTTCTACAGTGGCCAACCAAAGGAGCGCAAGATTGGTGTGGGATTCATGGTGGCAGAGAGACTCCGTCGTCGAGTACTATCATTCACTCCGGTGAATGAACGTCTAGCAACAATTCGCATCAAAGCGAGTTTCTTCAACATATCGCTGATTTGCGCCCACGCCCCGACGGATGAGATGGAAGATGTGACCAAAAATTCCTTTTATGAGTGCTTGGAGCGCACTTATGAGAGCTGCCCCCGCCACGATGTCAAAATCCTGCTTGGCGACTTTAGCGCCAGGGTAGGCAAAGATGGTATCTTTGGCACTACGGTCGGTAGATTCAGGTTGAGGCTGATCGACTTCGCCGGGGACCGAAATATGGTTAGCTGGAGTACTAGATTCCACCATAAAGAGATTCATCAAGCTACCTGGCTGTCTCCGGTTCGAAAAACCATCAACCAGATCGATCATGTTGTAATAGACGGACGACACGTATCCAGTGTTTTAGATGTGCGTGCGTTCCGAGGTCCTAACATCCACTCTAACCACTATCTTGTTGCAGAAAAGATTCGCACTCGATTAAAAAATGCACGCCAACAAACACAAGGAAGGTTCGACGTCGAGAAGCTGCAATTACAACAGACAGCCGAACGATTTTCTACTCGGCTTGCACTCCTGCTCTCTGAGAGCACTCGTCAATAATTCGGTATAAGGGAACTGTGGGACGGCATTTCAAACTGCTTGCGTACAGCAGCAACCAAAACCATTGGTTTTCGGAAAGTGCAAACGAACAGCTGGAACGACGAGGAGTTGCCGACAGGGGTAATGTTCGGAAATTCTACGAAAAAGTGCGGCGGCTTACAGAAGTTATCAAGACCGGAGCATAGTCTTGTAGAACCCCCAAAGGTGATCTACTGACCGAAGCTCAGAGCATACTTAAATTATGGAGGGAACACTTCCCCAGGCTGCTGAATGGCAGTGAACGCACAACACCATGCAGAAGTTCGAATAGCAATTACCCGTCTGAAGAACAACAAAGCGGCGGATGATATTGATATCATCGGCCTCAACACCCGCGTCGTTAGTTCTGCTTTCTCCAGACTGGACAAGGAAGCAAAGCAGATGGGTCTGGCAGTGAGCGAGGGCAAGACGAAAGTCGACTTGGCTCGCTCGTCACTGTTGATAGTCATAACTTTGAAGTCGTAGATAATTTCGTCTATCTTGGAACCAGGGTAAACACCACCAACAATGTCAGCCAGGAAATCCAACGCAGGATAACTCTTGCCAACAGGTGTTACTTCGGACTGAGCAAGTAATTGAGAAGCAAAGTCCTCTCTCGACGAACATAAACCAAACTCTATAAGTCACTCATAATTCCCGTCCTGCTATATGGTGCAGAGGCTTGGACGATGACAACAACTGATGAGGCGACGTTGCGAATTTTCGAGAGAAAATTTATGCGAAAGATTTACGGTCCTTTGCGCGTTGGCTGCGGCGAATATCGCATTCGATGGAACGATGAGCTGTTTGAGAAAACACTCCAACTCTGAAAGTATTCGACGCTGTACCCGCCGGGGGAAGGAGAGGAAGGGGAAGACCTCCACTCCGGTGAAAGGACCAGGAGGTGAAGGACCTGGCTACGCTTGGAATATCCAATTGACGCCACGTAGCGAAAAGAAGAAACGACTGGCGCGCTGTTGTTAACTCGGTTATAATCGGGTAAGCGGTGTCTACGCCAATTAAGAAGAACAAGAAGAGCGAGTATCAAGACGGGTGTGGTAAATTATAAAAATAAGGTACATTTTCAAAATAATTTAATACATTTTTCCAAAAAATTAATATTTAGTTTAATATTGTTAATTCGCGGAAAAATTATAGAAAATTTATTGGCGAATGAGCGAAGTCATAAATTTGATATAGTTATGCTATGGACCCCAAACTCAATTTTAATCTTCACACATCTTCCATGGTTTTTAAAGCTAAAGGTGCTCTTGGTTTTGTTAAACGTTGGTCTAAAGAATTTAGAGATCCGCTTGCCACAAATATTCTTTTTACATCTTTGGTGAGGCCTATATTAGGGTATGCTTCCGTGGTATGGAACCCTTGTTATCAAGTTCATTCTGAGAAAACAATTTTTACTTTTTGCCTTAAATCATATGCATTGGGATTCCACTGTAAATCATCCTCCTTACACTAACCGTTTAAAACTTATAAATCTTCCTACACTCGCTAGTCGTATAGAAATGCTTGGTATAATATTTCTTGTAAAACTCATCAATGGGTCGGTCTGTAGCCCATCCTCTTGTCTGATATTAATTTTAACATTCCCTTTTAAAATTTTTTAGAACAAATTTCGAGTTAAACGAACCATTCCGCCGTATATGTCACGATTTCAATTCTCATTCCAGCACATTTGATCTAACAGAGTCACTCTTTACCATTAAAAAAATATTTTATCTACTCTTAACAAGTAGCATTTAAAAATTATAAACTTTAATCTAATTCTTAATTTTGGCTGKTGAAATTTTTGTTTCTGTAGCCGAGCAGCTTAAGATCGCAACGCTTAAACCTCCCTTGCTTTTTATGACTCGGCTAATTCCGCTCGTTCGCGGATTGCGCCCCTCGCGTCGGTTGGCCGGGAGGAGGGTAATCGTTGGGTATTATTATTATTATACAAGCATAAATCAAAATATCATTGCCCATATTAAATTTATTATTTTAATTGGTGTTTAAAATGTATGCTACAATTCTTACATAGTAGTCCGAAAACCTGAATTCTTATTTTTTTTCAAAAATACATTTGTAGGAAGAAATATATTTCTCAAAACATGCGCTACATTAGCTCGAACATACCTTGTCGCAAATGATTATGTTATGATAACAAATGCGCATATGTAGATTGGGCAGTTTCAATGGCTTATAACAGTTAGTATGCAGTAAGCTTTAGCCTGCCGAGATGCCCCATTAGAAAAACGAAAACACTATGCGTAGTATATCACAGTTAGGGTAGTATCATCCCGATTTTATCTATTTATTACCATTATCACCATGCCCAGTTCCCTGGGTTTCATTAAGGTACCTCACATACAGTCACCCATAATATCGAGCAAAATTAGTCGGATGTTCGAAAATCTCGGTAATGGTTATATGATACTAGGTCAAGTTTTAACGCAATTGAATATATTTTAGACACAAAGATAAACTGTTATGAGCAGAAAATTTTCTATAATTTTCCTTGAGATATCCTTATATAATATTTATTAGGGTTAAGTAAGGGCAGTATTACATATACCCCTTTTTTATGCTGAGAATTACTGTTGTCAGGAAAGGATTCTGTCTGAATTTCAATTGTATATCTGACACATTGATCGATATTTTCGGTCAAAAGTCAACTACAAGTACTAGGGTCAATATATTTGATACCTAGTGGCTTGAACAGGTTTTGTTGGATTTGAACATGGCATACTTTAAAGAAATTATTTGTGCAAAATTGTATCGTGTTATATTAATTGCTTCTTGATTTGTGCCCTGGAAATGAAAGAATCAAATAGAATTGAAAATTGTGTTATATGGGAAGTTGGCGTGGTTATTGTCTGGATTGGGCCATTTGCACACTGTAATATAGGATTATGAGAAAGATGTCACTTACCAAATTCTTCGAAATCGGTCTGTCTCCTATAAATCATTAGGGGTAAAATATTATGCCTCTGGCGTAAATCTTAGGATCCAGCACTCAAAAAATGTTAAAACCTCATATAAAAAACGCTTAAGAAATGGTCTAGAAAAATTCCTGTACCACGAACAGTACCCTCATACGGAGAGTGAGGGGGACTATCTTCCAATCTTATCTATTTTTACACTTACGATAAGAGCTCTTATAATATTTGCGCTGTAAAAATCTGGTTGTTATTGTAGTATTAGTACTTTAAGAGATACGTACAACCGTTAGATGATCAAAATATCATACTCTGTAGAAACAGAAACGAAAATTTCATCGCTAACTGTATTCCTTAAAAATGCGTGCCAAGACATCGCATTTATGAAATATGTATTTCAATATAAAAAGATTCTGTGGGTAAACCAGTTGGAAAAGAAATGAGCGCTGTCCTGCAATTCTATGGCTTGATGGTGATTTTTTCATTATTTATATTAGTTTTTTATTGTGTAGAGGCTACTAGCTTTACAGTATTAGCAGTATTTAGAAACATTACTTTTCATTTCTTTTTTATTAGCAAAAGCTGAAGAACCAGTTTGTTTGGCTAGGTTTCCCAAATTGTATATTATATTATGATTATATATATGTATACAATAATTAATTAACAATGTAAATGATCAGTGCGGTTGGTTCAAATTATTGCTATTATTTTTATTATTATCACTAGAAATATTTTTAAATTTTAAAATGAACAAAAGGACAAAAGAAAATTTTAAGGCTACAGTTGCGAAGTTTTGCAAATCGAATGATGTTTGTGTCGCGCATTTGTAACTGGTGTAAAGTCACACGAAAGGAAGAACAGCTGCACCAAATGCGTTTAGGAAGGAATTTACAAAAAAGGAAAGTAAGTTTCAAACAAACCGTAGGAGAACTTAGGACTGATAGTTAATTTAGGAATAGATGAGATATAAGTAATCATTTAGACGAATTTTGTTAGAATAAGTAAATATTCACATCCATTCTCAATTTCCGTTAGAACCCATACATTTAATTGATTTAGGGGTTACTAAATTTAATTGCTTATTAACGGAGGGAACGTAACAAAAAATGAATGAAAGAGTATTATATTAGGTTGTCTTGCTGAGAGCGCGTAGTTCTAGTTTCTAGTCGCATCGGGTCATGCTATACCTTTTTGGAAAGCTCGTCTTTGATTTATTGTCGTTTCGTTTAAGTCGTTCGTGAGTTATTGCGTCGCTAACATGGAGCAAAATAAAGAGCAAATTCGGCATATTTTACAGTACTACTGTACTGTACTCAAGCCGCCAATAAAATTTGTGCAGTTTATGAACCCGATACAGTTTCCATTTCCACCGCACAACGATGGTTTCAACGTTTTCGTTCTGGTGTAGAGGTGGTTGAAGAGGCACCATGCTCCGGAAGGCCTGTCGTAGAAAATTGCGATAAAATCGCTGAACTGGTCGAAAGAGACCGGYATAGTAGCAGCCGTGGCATCGGTCAAGAGCTGGGCATGAGTCATCAAATAAAATTTTATGAACAATTGAAAATTCAATAAAAATATTGCAAAGAAACCCCAACTTGCCATCATCATACCGTCCACTATGCATGCTTGACACAGCTTGAAAGCTCTATGAAAGACTACTTAAATACAGAATCGAAGCAGCTATAACGAAACTGTATGACTATCTCTTAGACAATTCGGCTTTAGACCCGGCAGATACACTATAGGAGCTATAAAAAGCGTCATTGAAAGCGTGGAAGCCGAGCATCGTAGATGGCATAAATACAAAACAAATGTAGCTGGCGACTTTAGATATCCGAAACGCCTTCAACAGCGCTAGATGGTTGGATATTATCGGCGCTCTCGAAAAAAAGCTTTAAGATTCCCGACCATCTGGTAGCCCCAGGCAAGAATAGAGAAAGCTCCAAATATCGACAACAGTCAGTTATTGTCCCTACATGTGTATGTTGTTTAAAATATGCACAGAATCTGTGTGGATATTAGTCATGGCGCTATATATACATATATATTTACTTCATAATAATGAATTTAACTAATTTAAGATGAAATTTAACGATTACTTTGAATTTCCTTCAAGAAACAATTATCTTTTGTAATATTTCGTTATTTATTGAATCTGCTTTTTGTATTAAAAGCCTAACAATAAGTAATAAAATCTTAAATCTATTTAAAAACTAGACAAACTCGAGCAAGTGTTTGAGCTGTTTTGGTGCTACGTTGCTCCTTAGTACGCAAGTATATCTCTTCTTTTAAAGCGGATTTGATCACAGGAATGTACTAAAGCCCTAGCCAAAGGGTTTGGGCATTGTATAAACCTACAAGTAACAAATTCTATCATTTTCACCCATACATACACAGGCAAAAGTTTGTAGAATGACAGAAATTACATTAAGAATGCAATGGAATGAGCGAAAACTCAGGGCAAAAGCCCATGCAGTTCGTTAGGGTTATTACTTTAAGTACGATTTTGTTAATTTTCAAATATATTTCGTTTATTAAAATTCATAGAGATAAAATTTATCTAGTTTTGATTAAAATTTTATTTATTGTACCTAAATATTGGTAAATCTTTTCTATTTTATTAAAAATATTTGAAGAATCTATCTATTTTTGTTTAAATTATTACAAATAGTTTTGTTTAGTATTGTATATTTTATATGTGTGAAAATAGGCCTCTTGGGGAACCTAACACTCAAAAAATATTGCTAACGCGCCTATACTGCAACCTCTTTACTATTTTTAAGTCCTTTCATTTAAATCTCTGTGCCGAAAAATCAACTACTTCGATCATGTGATCTCAGCTGTTGACGACCATATGATTCTTTTGTTACTTGTATGTTTCTACAATGGGTTTGGGATATTTAATTATACTGTCCTCTACCAAGATCTTTATGGATATTTTCATTACGTATGTATCATATGCTAAAGTTGAAGTCAATATATTATTAGCCGTTGGAAGATCTGCTCTATAGAGTTGAGCCTAAAACACTGCCCTATGGTACACCATCCCTTATCTGTCGTTCATGAGATATGAAATCTTTCATTTTTACCATACATTTTCTATTTTCTAAATAATACTCCAATGTTTTATACAATTCTAAAGGTAGAAGTTTGTAGTCTTATATGAAATCCCACAACTTATCAAATGCCTAAGGCCCATCCAGAAACATAGCTGAATAGTACTCTCTGTGTTTAAATGCTCTTCATATCTCGTTAGTAATTCTATTTATTTGCTCTATCGTGCTAAGTTTTTCAAAAAATCGAATTGGTGCGTTGGTATTATATAATATTATTTTCCTGGAGGAAAGGAGACATATTTTTCAAATATTTTAGAAAGACAGGGTAGAGCGCGGATTGGTGTACGGCTGTGTTAAGTCCCAGGCTTGTCTATCAAGATAATACACGACTTGTTCCATGAAATTGGATAGTATCTGAGACTTAGAATTGCACCGAAGGGCGAAGAGAGAACCACAACAGCAATATTTGGTAACTCAATTAGCATTTTTGGGGTAATATTGTCATTGTGGCTTTTTTCTTTTATGATTCTAATAATTACAGAAGGTGAAGCCTTAAAAGATTCGAGCGACGCTTTAGCTGTTTTGGGTAAAAATTGTTTTTTGGGCAATTAAGTTGAAATACGTTTTCTAGATGATTTGCAAAACAATTAGCCTTTTCCTCATCCTCCTCCTCCTTTTCCTCCTTGCAGCCTAATTTCCACCTAAGTCTCGTATAGGCATGTTGGAGTCAATTGGTGGCTTTATGGATTTTTGGGCTTTCCAAAGGGAATTTCGCTGGTTTGAATTCGGGCACAACTTGTTTACATACATTTCGGTGTTGAATTCTTCCTCGCGTTTAAGCACTTTTTTAAATTTACGTATAGGAGATTTCAGTTGAAGCTGAGTGAAAGGGGAGCAATTTATTTGTCCGTCTTGTGTTTTACGCCTTTTTTCATTTACAAGCCTTTCTATTTCACTATTTCTGATTTTTCTGCCTATTTATAACAGTTTGATAAAGTGTCATCCCTTCTAATTAATTAATCCTGAGACCCAATACGCGTGTTTTGCATTAGAAACCTATGACTCAGTGTTCCAAAAAAGTCTTTGAATTGGATATCTGTAATTTTAAATCGAGGTGAGCAGTATATGTAGCTTGTAACTGTGCTGTAGTATGAGGATCTAATGCGTGGTGATTTAATCGTTTTTTAACCAACACTGCTGCTCGACAATGTGCCTTTCCATCTGCGTGGTTTGTAACATAGAATCTAAAACCCGGTATAAAGAAATTGTTTTTATTCGTAAGATGGGTATCTGACAATATCATTCTTTTTCTTCTTCTTAATTGGCGTAGTCCCCACTTACGCGATTATAACAGAGTTAACAACCGCGCGCCAGTCGTTTGTTCATTTCGCTACGTGGCGCCAATTAGATATTCCAAGTGAAGCCAGGTCCTTCTCCATTTGGTCCTTCTAACGGGGTGGAGGTATTCCTCTTCCTCTGTTTCCCCATGACCTAGCCAGCGTAGCCGCTGTCTTTTAATTCGCTCAACTATGTCAATATCGTCGTATATCTCGTACAGCTCATCGTTCCATCGAATGCGATATGGTCGTTCGAACATAAATCTTTTGCTTTTCTCTCGAAAACTCGCAACTTCGACTCATAGCATTCTTCTTCTTCTTAATTGGCRTAGACACCGCTTACGCGATTATAGCCGAGTTAACAACAGCGCGCCAGTCG
>NW_017537048.1:216149-221915 GCF_001853355.1 Bactrocera latifrons
GAACTAACGGCGCGGGTGTTGAGGCCAATGATATCAATATCATCGGCATACGCCAGCAGCTGTACACTCTTATAGAAGATGGTACCTTCTCTATTAAGTTCTGCAGCTCGAATATAATTTTCAACCAGAAATCTAGTAAGTTGAAATTTATGTTGGTTAACACCGTTAGCATTTCATTTTTTACTTAAAAAATTTTACAATATTTGGTTCTGTGCTTCCATTCCATTTGGTTGATTTTGGGGCAATTGCATTTGTGCAACGTTGCCTTTCACCACGTTTGAATAGCTCCCTTATATAGCATTTTCTTTAAGATTTACTGGTTTTGAAATATGGACGGGGATTTAAATTTTTTCATTTGGAATAATGTTTAACATTTAGTTGCGACGTGCTTGAATTCCGACAGACAGTTTCAATTTTGAGGCTTTATATACAGGGCAACCTTTATAGTTTGCAGTATGATTTCCTCCACAATTGCTACACTTTTTTAATTTAAATCATCTTTTTTAAGAGCACATTTGGATGTGGGATGTAAATAACCACACACAACCCACTCATTGCGTAGAGTGCAGTATGATTTCGTTTGTATATACTCTTGAAAGTTTGCGCATAGTACTGGACCATTTCTGTTATGTTGTTCCTCAACTGATATTTTACGATGGAGCAGATATTTTAGATTGTAAATCGGATGTGTTTCGTTTTCCTGTGGTTGATTAGAATTTGGTATTAATATTTTAAACATTGGTTGTGGGACTGTATTTATGTTAAAATTTTTTACTGCAGATTTAATAGTAAAACTACATTCTTTCAATGCTTCTTTAACGTCGTTAGGATCTACCGAATACTCTATCTCATTTATAACAACAACTAGGTCTTTAGAGCTCTTCAGTTGGTAAGAGTAGTAATTCTTGTTATTATTTGATAGGAATTTTACAACATCCATGAAACTTTTTCAGTGCATGTTTGAATTTTTGTTTCATCTATGTTAAATTTTTTCAAAGGCACAATGTGAAAATTGTTTGCGCATATAATATTTCTTATATTGGAAGCAAACGTATCTGAGCTACGCCCACGCAAATAGATTGGAGAGGGTTTGGCATTCACGACTGTGGTAGTACAATTTGCATCATCGGTAGGCTCTTTGCTCAGTAAGGCAAATCTGTTGCTATCAAGAATTTCTGAGTTTCTACCATTTAGCGTGCCTGGTTGAAATTTTTTGGTATTGACCGCTGATTTAATAGGACTCGATTTCCTTTTTACATTAATGTAGCGATCAATGTACCTGCATTTCAGCTGACTCGACAAATCTGAAGTAGGCATTTAAGGAATGCCTACGGCCTTGCTGGTGAGSCTGCAAAGCACTCATTATTATTATTATCATTTTTATTTTGTTTCTTATCTATTTGTTTTGTGCACTATTTGTTTATATATTATTAATAACAATTTGTGTGCACTGATTTTTATTCGATTGTTTGTTTTTATATTATTATTGTTGATTGTTAACTTTTGCAAAATATAATATGAATACACGGAGCGAATTACAAAACACGTCCGTACACCTTGAACGCTGAAGTCGAATGAATTGTTGATTCCATGTTTCTTCTTCGTGTTACCATATTCGCATTTTATTGAAAAAATTTATTAAAAATTGTTACTATATTTCTTCAGAGCCTTATAGCCTTGACAGACGACAGCGTTAACCCTGATTAACTGCGCACTTAATCATATCCAAATTTATAGGTGGCAGGCACCAGCGATGCGAGTTAGCGAACAGCTGATTGGCATATTTATAACATTTTCAATTTGATAAAACAAAAAATGGATAGAAGACAAGCATTGCAATTGTTGGCCGCATAGATGGTGCAAAACCACAATTTGTTAAACAAAAGTATAAATACATTACTACCACTACTTCAAAAGATTAAATTGATGAATGAATGGACAAAAGCGATACCGGAAACTAGTACAAAAGTGGCGTCTTCAGAAATAAGGGAAAGAAGCGCCTGGAAATTTGTAAGTTTAATATATTGTATATAAAATGATGAAATTCCTAGATGTATAGAGTAGCAGAAAACAAATATTAGTACACATAATTACAAACATTCATTTTTTAAAGAGATCATTTTTTATTTAAATAAATGTTTTTTTCATTATATAATGTTTTAAGACTAGAAAATAACAAAACATTTCATTAAATAATGATTTAAGACTAGAAAAAACGTTACATCTTTTTTTTTGTTTTGAGATAACAAAATATTTCAAACTAGAAAAAAAACGATAAAATTATTTTAAAATTGAAGTTTCTCTTCGATTTTCTCCATAAGGGTTAAAAATCTTTCGGATAAAATATTGTGCTGTCGAACTGTCTGAATTATTTTCTCTGAAACGTGCTTTGTTGCATCCGCAACCTTTTCCAATATGTCAGTTTGTTTATTTAAAACCTTTAACAACTCGGCGCTAAAATTACTTTTTCTTGTTGCAGATGAAGGTGATGATGATGGCATCGGACATGATTGTGATGGCAGCGGACATGATGGCGATGGCAACGGAGGTAATAATGATGGGTCGGACGGCGGCAGCAATTGGGTTAATGTTGAATTAGTTTTTTACCTCGGAATATGTCTCTATGTACAAAGTAGAATTAACGGTAGTACATCCTACTATCCGATGCATAGCATTATAATGTCTCCAAGGCGAGGGACTACCACCAAAAGGGCCAATTTTGGTTTTATCCAGTTATTAATGTGTTAAAAGAAGAAATGTAATTATTGAAAAAACTCACGTGTATTTCTTTGTCATGTTTCCTCGGCGGTGTATCTTTGTGTCATTTCCTGCGATATCCCATTGTATATATGAGCATTCGCTCCCATTGTATATATGAGCATTTCGCTTTGCACGCCGGAAGTCGTGGGAACGTTCCTCCCACTTTTCCAGCAGCTCTAACTCATCCTTTAAAATCTACCCTGAACGATTTCTGCCATCCAGCTGAAACTAAAACAAAGATAATAATTTTCGTTTAGAAGGCAATGCAAAATACCAAAATTACTTACTTTTTATCTATAATCGCCGCTTTTCAAAATAACTTTGTTTACTTTTGTTCTTATTTTTCAATCACAATATGTGGCCTTACCAGCCTTCTTTGCTGCTTTTCCACTAGTTTTAGGAGGCATGTTTTTTTCTCAATCCACTTTTTCACTAAGACTTATGTTATTCTCATATATACAATGGGATATCGTCGTTTTGAAATGTTCATATAAATAAATTAATGTATTTATACAAACTGGGACGAAGGCCTAAGCAGCCAGTTCCTTTTTTTTCTAGTATGTCTGTAAATTTATTTACAGTTATACTAAAATAAATAAAATAAAGTATAGAATACAGCTGTCAATTATTAACAATGTTGCCAACGAAAATCCCACAAACTCCCTAAAATTTTGAGAGTTATGTTTGGATTTAGTAACGGAGTTCTTCTTCTTAATTGGCGTAGATACCGCTTACGCGATTATAGCCGAGTTAACAACAGCAAGGCTGATTATTAATTGGGTTTGAAGTAATTTGTACGTTCGTTAAATATTATTTATTATGTATCTATAATTTCGCGACTACATATGTCATTCCACAACATAATACCAAATTGAACTTTACAACATCGTCAACCTACCGCAGACAATTGTTTTTATTATGGAAACCTAATAACTCTTATTATAGAAGGAACTCAAAATTTCATCTCTAAATTCTACAGAATTTTCAGAATAGTTTGGTCACATTGGTCTGACTATCAGAGTGTATATCTACTGCAACCAGGTTACTAATTCTCTTGCTGATGTTCAGCTGATACACTGCTGCAATATCACAAAAATTATTTCGCGCAGAACGTTTTTGTGTTGCTTAGAAATGTGCAAATATGGAAATTTAAACGTATATAACGAGTGTTCCAAAAGTTTTTGTTAATAGCCTTTTTTGACAGTTCACGCGAGAGTTTTGTAAAACTGTAATTTTTATTCAGTATTGTTTCATCAAGGAAAGACACAACATAATCGGTCTGCTGAGCGTACTATTCTCAACACCATCACCTATTTTGAGACCCAGCTTTCATTATTAGATAATATTCGACGAAACAGAATACGTCCAACACGTAGTGAAGAAAATATAGCAGCCGTAGCTGTGAGTGTACATGAAGACCGTGGCGGATGGATTCGGCACCGTTCGCAGCAACTCGGACTGACGAATGGGACGACTTGGCGCATTTTATGTCGATATATTAAATTGAAAACGTGCGAAATATAATTTGGCTTCGCACTATGTGTTCAAATATTACTGAACATGTTCACTTATCTTCAAAGCCGAAATTTTAATAAATACAAGTCAGAATCATTTGATTTTAGTCTTAGATTCTCCCTATTCAAGAATCCATAGGTCGCTGGTTCATATCCGGCTCGAAGGACCAGAAATGTTTGATTTGTAAGATCAAACATTGTCAAAAAGGAATTGGTTACTATGGGCTCTTGAAAAGTTCCAAGATTCGACATTTTCGAGCCAAATTTTGTTCACCGATGAGACCAACTTGGGGCTCAATGGGTAAAGAAGCGAAATTCTCGCATTCGTAACTAAGAACAACATGTAGAGATTCAAAACAAGAATAACAAAAGTCGATGTTCCGCATGCAGACTTCATAGAATTTAAATGCATTCGTATTTGCGCGAATAGTGGCCGCCTAACTCGGATATATCTGTTTATATTCAGCATGCTTCACTAATACATAATGTTTTCTCAATGGCTAGTAATACTGATTACATGATTGTTTTGGGGGATTCCAATTTACCGTGCGTATCATGGAAATCTATTGATGACCACACCATTCCTATTAGTACTCGCTTATGTTTTAACGAGTTCTTAGATGAAATGTCGGGGTTGTGTTTTATCCAAATTAATTTAATTTCAAACGAATTAGATAAGTTCTTAGATCTAGTTTATGTTGATAACGCTTCAATGTTCTCCGTTGTCCGATGTGATCCTTTGGTTCGGCCAGAGGACCCGTATCATTCTGCTTTGAAAATTGACATCGAAATCATAACTAACTTTCCTCATAATAATACACAAGCCCTTTGTTTTCGGTTCAACTTTGCGAAAGCTAATTTTAAGAAGCTTAATTACGAACTTACTAAAGTAACTTGGCTAGATTACAGTGGCAATATTGAATTTAGTGCTTCCCACTTTAATGAAACTATTTTAAGCTTATTTGAAAAATATGTTCCGAAGTGCGTTGTTACTCAAAAAATTAGTTCTAATTTATGGTTTTCGAAAGAATTATGTAAATTAAATAATAGAAAATCTCGTGCTTTTAAAATTTAAAAAAAAACTGGTTTAGTTGCTTACTATTAAAAGCATTCTAAATTGCGTCGACAATTTGCTGAAACTAAAAAAATATGTTATAATAATTATATAAATAAAGTAAAAAATAATATTATATGTAACCCAAAATTGTTCTATGGTTTTGTAAACTCCAAACGCATAATTTCTAATTTTCCGTCTGCTATGAAATATAAGTCTAGTATGTCTAGTGACAATCACTCCATTTCCAATATGTTCGCTGAATTCTTCAAGTCCAATTACTCTCCAAAATCTCCAAAAAATGTTCCGCATCAGCACAAGTTATGTCCGATTTCTGTCATTAATGCACCTACTATTTCCGAAGCAGACGTCTTATATCAGTTAAATATGTTAGAACAATCATACAATTATGGCCCAGATATGATTCCCTCGTGCTTT
>NW_017537048.1:222030-224204 GCF_001853355.1 Bactrocera latifrons
TAGCAAAGTTGTCTGCAATAGCTAAACTTTTTGAAGCAATTATAACAGACGACACAGCCTTCCGGATCTCTCCACTATTTTCTTGTTCTCAGCACGGTTTTCGTAAAGGGAAATCTACAATAACTAATTTGCTTGAATTTGCATCACATGTATCAACGGGCTTTAGGGAGAATAAGAACACTGATGTTATATACACAGATCTCTTGAATAAACTTGATCTTCTTGGTTTTCAACCAATACTTCTAAAATGGGTTGCTTCTTATCTTAGTAATAGAATTCAACAAGTCATATTTAGCGATACTTTTTCTGACATAATCAATGCTCCTTCCTGTTTTTGTTATTTATTAATGACATATCATCTGTTGTTAAGTTTTCAAAAATTTTATTATATGCTGACGATGTTTAGACCGTTACTTTTAAAATTTCCTAGAACAAATTTTGAGCTAAACGAACCATTCCCATATGTCATGATTTCAATTCTCATTCYAGCACATTCGATCTAACAGACTCACTCTTTACCATTAAAAAAATTATTTTATTTAATCTTAACAAGTAACATTTAAAAATTATAAACTTTAATTTTAATTCTTAACTTTGCTGTTGAAATTTTTGTTTCTGTAGCTGAGCAGCTTGAGATCGCAACGCTTAAARCTGTCTTGCCTTTTATGACTCGCCTATTTCCGCTCGTTCGCGGATTGCGCCCCTCGCGTCGGTTGGGCGGGAGGAGGGTAATCGTTGGGTATTATTATTATTGTGGGCTGCTGGATTCATCGGGCCATATTTCTTTAAAAATAATGATGGTAGAAACGTAACTACCAATGATGACCATTATTGCGCCATGATAACCGACTTTTTGGTCCCCGAAATTGAGGCTATACTTGTTGGCAAGAGTTATTCCGCGTCTTTTTCGAGGCTGATATTGTTGTTGGTGTTAATGCTGGTTCCAATATAGACGAAATTATCTACGTCGCGAGTGGRATGGCTGTTTGTTTGTTGGCAGGAGATATTTCGTCTTGCTCTCGCTTACTACCAGACCCATTTTCTTCGCCTCGTTATCCATTCTGGAAAAAACAGAACTAACAGCGCGGTTGTTGATTCCAATGATGTCAATGTCATCGGCGTACGCCAGTAGATGTACACTCTTATAAAAGATTGTGCCTTCTCGATTATGCTCTGCGGCTCGAATTATTTTTTCCAACACTAGATTAACGAAGTCGCTCGATAGGGAGTCGTCCTGTCTGAAACCTCGTTCGGCATAGAACGGATCGGAGATCGATCCTGACTTAGTTTTTGGTCAGTTTACACAGCCGTATTAGTTTTGCGGGGATAGCAAATTCAGACATAGTGGCATAAATTCATCACGATGTCAAAAGCATATTTGAAATTGACGAAGAGTTGGTGTATGTCGATCCTTTTTTGAGGTTTTTTTTCAAGATTGGCGCATGGTGAACATCTGGACGTTTGTTAATTTTCCAGGCCTAAAGCCACCCTGATGAGGTTAAATCAGTTTGTTGATGTTAGACTTAAAACTTTCACACAGTATGCTCGGTAGAACCTTATATGCGATATGGAACAAGCTTATTTCACGTAAGTTGGCGCAGATTGTGGGGTCTCTCTTTTTGCGGATGGGGTAGAGCATATTTAAATTACAATAGCTCGGCCAGTAATCCATTGGCCCCCTCCGCTTTACTGTTCTTCAGAGGGGTAATTGCTATTCAAACTTATTCATGGTCGGGCAATGGAACGTCTGCACTATCGTAATCGATTGAGGAATCCGGTTCGCCATCTCCTGGTGTTATGCTTTCACTGCCATTCATCAGGCTGGAGAAGTGTTCCCTCCACTTCCACTGATGCTCCGGGCATCAATCATTAGATCACCTCTGGGGTTCTACAATTGTAGATAAATCTTCAACTGTCTACTTAATTTTATTAAAAATAACATATGGGCCAATTTAAACTATATAACTGGCTAAATGAGCCTTAGTCGGCTTCCCCTTCACCACACCTACAACCATCTCTAAGACGCACACTCACCACACTCACCTTGACAGCACCACAGTCCACATCAACACCACCCACACGAGAGTCCAGAATCCACACACTCAAACACACACCACACCATACCAGCGAAAGGATCAGTGTATATTATACGCCGTTTACACAGATCAGTACTG
>NW_017537048.1:224904-234773 GCF_001853355.1 Bactrocera latifrons
AAAAAAAAAAAAAAAAACGGAAAGGAATCGGATGAAAGGCATCGGCATCTACTTTATTGGCAAACAAGCCTTAGGCTTAGACTCCACTTCTTATTTAAAAATTATATTTCATATATGTATGTCGGTTACGGTTAACAGATACAGTTCTTATCCATTAAAAACTGTATTCAAGTCAGTTAACATTTTAAGAGAATGGTTGCTGCCAAACTGTTTCAACTTACGGTTAATTTCCGGGAAACCGAAAAACAGTTTGTTACGCTATATGTATTTGTACTTCCAAATATATGTATGAACAGTATATACTATAATATAGATATATATATATATTGGCATATACATATCTAATAAAAAATTTCATATTTACGCTTACCCTTGTGTATCAAAATACACAAATTAAAAAAAAAAAATTCAAGTATACACTTGACCCAGTTTTCCGGCAATACCACAAAAGTATAAGCAGGATTGCGCAAATAGTAAGTTTGGACAAATTCGATCAGTAAAAGCAAAAATCAAAATAATAAAATACAACATACATACATATATGCAAACACTAATATTCATATTGTATATTTATTTATACATATACTGACATATAAGTACCAGTATAAATAATAATTATAAATTTCTACAAAATTACATATCTTCCCTTATGTACTTAGAATGCATACCTGCATCTAACTAATTTTCTTCTTCCGCGTTATTCGTATGGCAAAATAATATACACGCATACACACGGCATACAATTTGCCTATGCCGGTATATATATATACATATAACGTACATAGGGTACATAATTAAATTAAATTTGAAAATAACATTTAAATATTTCGGAAAGTTTCGGTGCGGTAAATGCAACCGTTTAATAAGGAAAAAATTACATTCTATTAATTGAAAAATAAAACCCAAGAATTGGTAGCCAAAGCGCATATTAGCATTAAATAATATATTCTATATCCAAAGACCAAATCGGCACATTTTCAGCAATACCCCTTGTCCTTGTTAATATACAAGAAAGCAGCATTGAGCAGCACATATCGTGCAGACTCAAAGGCCATTAACCTTTTACGTTCTCTCATTATCGCCCGTACACGCAAGTATAATCTAACGAGTGCGAAGCAATAAATAAAATAGAAAGAAAACAAAACAAATTAATAGCACAACTATTAGGAATAAAGAAAACGAAACACTCGTTCGTTAGTTCGTACATTGCGTTTACAACAAAAATACAAGTTTAATAAAGAAAACGAAATACGCGTTCGTTATTCGATACTTTGTGTATACAACAAACATACAAACGCCTATATTAAAGATTCAAACGCATTTATTGTTACCAGATATACACTGAGAGAAATTTTTTCTTTCTCATATTTTCAATTTTTACCTATTATCTAAATGAACGGAGATTCTAAGGAATCTAAATCGATACACAATCTGAAAGTACAAAAGATGATTTCTGAAGAAAAGAGCCTATGTACACCTGCTGAAGCTACACACTCAAAGCAAGGTGCTACAAAGCAAAAAAAAAAAAAAAAAAAAAAAAATTAAAGATATTTCATATACTAAATTTATTGCTGAGAGTGACAGTCTAATTCGATACTGCACTCGATTCATCTTCACTCATTCAGGACAATTCTGAATCGGTATTAGAAATCAAAAAAGAAAATCTAGGCAATTTCTGGACACGTCTCCAAGCTGCGTATGACGCAATTCTAGAATCTGACGAATCAGATTTACCGGAAAATTTTAAATCCTCGGCTTGCTCCAAATACGAAAACTGCTTAGACCAGCACGGGGAAACAAGAGCTATGATCTCCGACCAATTGAGATTAATAAAAGTAATTGCACCTACTCCACAACCGAGAGTAGAGCTGCCAGAAATTCAAAGCCAAGAAGCGAGTTCAGGCATTCACCTTAAAGTGCCAGCATGTGATATAGAAATATTTCACGGAGGTTATGAACAATGGCCGTCTTTCCGGGACATGTTTACGGCCGTGTACATAAACCATCCTAAATTATCACAAGCGCAAAAATTGTATCACCTCCGATACAAAACAAAAGGTCAAGCAGGCGCAATAGTTAAACAGTTCGCTCTTAATGACGACAATTTCAATTATGCTTGGGAAGCTCTAAAATCTCGTTACGAGAATGAAAGAATATTAGTGAATTTACCAAAAATTCAGAAAGAAACAAGTGAAGAATTTATAAAACTTCAATCCACTGTTTCAAATTGCTTGTCGGTTCTAGCGATACAGAATATTCCCACAGACAATTGGGACCCCATTCTGCTAAATATATGCACATCCGCATTACCAGAAAAATCGTTCCTTTTGTGGGAGCAATCGCTCTCATCACGAAGAAAGGGCCCAACGTGGCAACAAATGAACGATTTCTTAACTACCCAATATGAAATTGCGGAAAGGGTAGATAAAAAAACGGTCAGAACTAGAAACGTTCAACACGACCTAAATCGAAGTTTCATTAGACCCCAAGCTAGTAACAACCACAATTGAAACAGAAGCTTCTTTAAAAATCAATCGTTCACATCCGAAGAATATAAGCAAACGTCTTGCGAACTGTGTAAAGGAAGGCACAAACTGAAAGCTTGCGAAAAGTTTAAAAAACTTAACATCAATGAAAGGAACAACTTTGTCAGAGCAAACAGACTCTGTACAAACTGCTTGTCCCACTCACATAATCTCAATAATTGCGAGAGCAAATTCAATTGCGTATATTGCCACAAGAGGCATCATTCAATGTTGCATTTCAATAACTTTCCTAGCACACCCCAGTAGCGCTTTCTCCAAAAGAGCCACGGGTTTAGTTGCAACCGCAACTCCCGAAACACAAAATCCCGAAATTTGCCACGAGACACCATGCTGCTCAAAGGCTTTAAAAGCTAAAACGCTACGCAGCGAAAAAGTAGGATACTACTACCCACAGCAGTTATCTCCATCGAACTCCGAGGAGAACTTTTCAAATTGAGAGCCCTAATAGACCAAGGATCGCAACGATCATTCATAGCGTCCAGGGCGCAAAATAGGCTAAAACTACCAACAAAACAAGGCAATTATGAAATTACGGGAATGGGCGGAAGAGTAGTACAAAACTCAAATAGAATCTGCCCCATTACCCTAATTTCCCCCAAGTGGATAAGCGCATTCAAGCAGAAGCTATAGTTTTACCGAAACTTACGAACATGCTTCCAAGCTATTATATACATAAATAGCAAGCATAGCCGCTCAAATAGATCTTCTATTAGGCAGCGACCTTATTCCTCAAATTATACTAGAAAGGGTTGAAAACATTTCAAGCTAGATATACTCGCCATAGGTCACTCTCGCACCTCTGCAATACAGCAGTTTCTAAGTATGGAAAAAAAAACCTGCTTAGAAAAGGTGAGCTCAAACAACATTATGATGGCGTCTTACAAGAATACCTCCATTTATATCACATGGAGGAAGTAAGCCCATACGAAAAAATCTTAAAAGGCAAATATCACTCATTCTACTTGCGACATCATGCAGTAGTAAAGCCTGATAAAAAAACAACAAAAGTTAGAGTTGTCTTCAATGTCTCCAGATCCACTAGCTCGGGGAATTCCTTAAATGATATTCTATTCACGGGACCCACCCTCCAACCAGATTTAATGCTCCTCATATTAAATTGGCGTATATACAAATACGTTTTCAATGGGGACGCGACTTTAAATTGAAAACAGTTACCTTTGGCGTAAACTGTGCCCCATATCTAGCCATTCGTACACTACACGAACTGGCAGAAGACACAAGGTCAGAATTTCCTCTGGCGACAGTTGTCTTAAAAACACAAACGTATGTAGACGATATCCTGTCTGGGAGCCACAGCCTCTCACAAGCATACGAGTCCTTATCACAAGTGATAGAGGCCCTCAACACCGCAGGGTTTCCTCTAAAAAAGATCACAGCTAACCACCCAAGTATCTTTAAAAATATACCAAATGATAACAAATTGGATACTAATTTCCTTATATTCGAAAAGGAAAGTATAGCAAAAACACTGAGCATCCAATGGTATGCGATATCGGACCAGTTCTCATATACGACAGAGTCCATAACCGCATTATCCGCCATAACAAAGAGGCAAATTTTATCCTCAATGGCAAAACTTTTTGACCCCGCAGGATGGCTTGCGCCAATTATGATACAAGCGAAAATCCTGATTCAAGAATTATGGCTAGACGGAACAGACTGGGACGAACAAGTGAAACCTCTTCGCTTAGAAAAGTGGTCCAGTTTGCTAATAATCAGATACAAATTCCACGGTGGTAAACTATTTTTCGAATACAAAGTGGAACTACACGGCTTCTGCGATGCCTCTGAAAAGGCATATTGTGCCACGATCTATGTGCGCACACAAAGCGCCACCGCAACCACAAGCCACCTACTAGCGGCAGCCATGCTCATATGCCTTATAAGCAACCACATTCTAATTTAAGTAACACTCTTCCATATAGATCGATATGGATGCAGACATGCCAGCAGCCCCGACACCAACCACTCGTTCGGCTGTCAATGTGCCATGCCAAGCGGCTGCCCCAGTTGCAGCGCCCCGAACAACCACACCAGCGGCACCTCGGAGTGGAACGGTAGCATTGCCGCCAACACACGCGCTAGTCGCAGCCCCCCAACGCATCAGGTGCCCAATATGTCGTCGACCGCATCGGTTGATGCACTGCGCCATTTTTAAAAGACGGCCACCCAGACACGACATCGGTCAGCCTTCTGGTAGCCACCACCGTGGCGCAGTACGACGACCGCCAATATGCCGGGATGCACGAACACGTCGACAGCCAACCACATCATCCTCCCGTATCCGGCGGCAACAGAATGGGACGTCGACTCGACGCCACCAACAAACGCCGCGTCCGCACCGCACCTCCGGCCTCAGCACCGTTGTAGCCACGCTCCAGCAACTGCAACGACTTCTAGGCTGAAATATTCGCCTAGGGGGGTCGGGATGGCTAAATGAGCCTTAGTCGGCTTCCCMTTCACCACACCTACACCCATCTCTAACACGCACACTCACCTCGACAGCACCACAGTCCACATCAACACCACCCATACGAGAGTCCAGAATCCACACACTCAAACACACACCACACCATACCAGCGAAAGGATCAGTGTATATTATACGCCGTTTACACAGATCAGTACTGATACCACCGCCTTCGCATAAATTTCGGTTTCCCGCCACCGCTACGCAGCGTTTCGTCGTGAAATACCATATTAGGGTTTATTCCAAAATTGAAGCTCTATATAATAAGTGAATTTAAACATTAAGAAAACTAATCGAGTGTGCCAGTTATATTGGTAAGACTAAATATACCAACAAGTGGTGCATCCCAAGAGTTTCATTTTCCAACACCTAAAGCACAAGTGGTAAGTGAAACGGGCACTGACCCCAACAATAACAAAAACGTTAAGTCAATAATAGGCGTGTTTTATTTGATCAGCAAATTAAGCTTTTTTTTGTTTTTGTGTGGAAGACCCAGTCAACATAATTATGTTGGCTTGTCTTAAGCTAGTGGTCGGCATGAGCGGGTCTGTCACTGTGTTGGTGAGCACGAAACCAAGGTAGCCCAGTGAGAATTAATAATTAAGCAAATGTTATAAGCAAAATTATAAACTAAATTATTCTTCAATAAAATTCTAATCTAAGTATTAGTTTTTACGTAACCAATCAAATATTTTTATGCAAAAAAATATATATTTTTCTTTAAAAAGACATTTTCGTTCTTTTTCATCTAAATAATTAATAGTATAATGAAAATTAACAAAATGTCTTTTAAGGATAATATTCCCTATTATCTTTTAAAGACTTGGAACATAAAAGGCAATGCATGGCACAAAAAGCATTTAGAATAATAAAATATTTCTCGCAGGGCATATTTGGTTTTGCGCTATAGTCTTGCGTGATGTTAATTCGCTGCTGGCTCGACAACGACTGAACGATGGAGCGTAATCGTACGGGTGAAGTTATAGCAGGAACAGCGAATCGTGGCCCGACTCAGCTGATTCAACCTATCTTATGGGCGCGCAATGTAAGTGCACAGTGAAAAACGCTACTGCCTTCCTTCCTTTTCCTTCCTCATCGGCGAAATGTGTGCGCAGTGAAAAACGTGGCAAAAACGCAGAATTCAGCCATCTTTGTTTGTTTTCATTTGCACAATGTTGCCATTGCTCAATACGCATATATAGTTTTGTACACATCTACATATGTTTTCAATTACAATTTTTATAATATAAAATATCAAAACTGACAACAAACTATTAAAAATAGTTTATATATTTATAAATAATAACATTCGACTCTGATTTTGAGTTATTTTAAGAAAATTTCAAACATATTGAGCAGATTGAATTATAAAAGTTGATAATTACTACAGTATATAGATATTGTCAACATTGGGTTGTGAGAGAGCAATCAGCTGACACGTTTAGACGGCAAAAACCAAAATGCTGTAGATTCTCACGTCATCCGACGTCAAAGAGAGCAGAGAGTAGCGTTTTTCACTGTGCACATACATTGTGCGCCCATAAGATAGGTCGTATCAGCTGACACGACCCACGATTCTACGTTTTTCACTGTTCTTGCTATGAGAATTCATGGCATTTGGATTTTTGCCGTGGAAACGTGGCAGCTGACTGCTCTCTCACATCGTATGGTTGCCAATATCGATATACTCTAGTAATTATCAATTTTTATAATTCATTCAATCTGTTCAATATGTTTGAAATTTTCTTAAAATAACTTAAAATCAGAGTCGAATGATATTATTTATAAATATATAAACTATTTTTAATAGTTTGTTTTCAGTTTTGATATTTTATATTATAAAAAATTTTAATTGAAAACATAAATGTGTACAAAACTATATATGCGTATTGAGCAATGGCAACATTGTTCAGATGAAAACAAACAAAGATGGCTAATTTCTGCGTTTTTGCCACGTTATCAAGTGTTCACACATTTTTCTCGATGAGGAAGGAAAGGGAAGGAAGGCAGTAGTGTTATCCACTGTTCCTGCTATAAGAAATGCCGACCACTGTCCTATACACCAGTCAGTTCAGATTCGACTGCCTTTGAATCAACGTCGCTTTCCCGCCACCGTAACGCAGTGTTCCATCTCCATATTTTGAAGTTTATATAAATTGCGTATTTTGGCGGATAGTCATTATTTAAAGAAACTATTCATATTGTTAATTATATTGGTGAAACACCATCCAATTTAAGTGTTAAATTTATACTGAGGAAAAGTGCACGAATAAAGTGGTAAAACCAGAGTTTGGCTTTCATTTTAAAAAACGAAAAATAGCAAGTGGTAAGTCAAGTGGGTAGCGATATATGTAAATTGTTCTAAAAAAGGTGCGGTGAGGTTAACCTAAACAGATTCGTGCTCAAAATTTAAGCGAGGCGAAATAGACATACATACATACATATATACTAAATATTTATTGCATACATATAATATTGATTGCAAGTGAAATTAAAGTGCAGTGATAAATACATTCATACAATAAAAAAACAATAGTTGAAAACGGAAAACAAGAAGCGGTTCCGTACCGTTGTATCCAAATAAAAAAAAAAAAAAAATTATTTATGCCAATACAAAAAATTTTAAATGGCGTGTGAAACACATAAATATCGCGAGTTAAACATATAAATATAGATAAAGACAATATTGTGCTGAACAACTAAAACAAAAAAAAAAAAATAGCCAGGCGTGAAAACTAATTTAATTCTAAACGGGCGCAAAACTTAAAAACAAACAAAAAACATAACAACAGGAAGAACAGAAAGGAAAGGAATCCCACACCGTGTCACACCCGAACATCGTTTATATCAGCAACAACAAGAAACCAAGAGGATACAACATGAACGCAGCGACATAAGCAAACATCCCCACTGAACCGCATACTTAAGCCCTCAAATACCCTTGAAGCGGCACCATGTGAGTGTATTCACTCCATTTATTCATATAAAATTTGTATTTATTGGCATATATTATATGTATGTTGAAAGTTACAGTTCAGCTTTCGTAAAACTGTATACTTTAATAAAACGGTTGCTACCAAACTGTTTGAACTTACGGTTGATTTCCGGGAAACCGAAAATAGTTTGGTACATTCCATATGTACATCCAAATATATAATTATATATTATACTATATACTGACATATACATGTCTGTTAAAGGCCTAGTTCTCCTTACACTTGTGTACCCAAAAACACAAAGTTTATAAAAAAAACACATTTTCAAGTATTCACTTGACAACATTTTCCAGCAATACCTCTTATACTTAAAACAATTTTTTTTGTTTCAATATCTTTTTATTTATTGAATGTGCTTTTTGTTTTAAAAGCCTAACAACAAGTTATAAAATCTTAAATCTATTTAAAAACTAGACACGCTCAAGCAAGTGATTGAGCTGTTTTGGTAATACTTTGCTCCTTAGTACGCGGGCATATATTTTTTTTTAAGGCGTGTTTGATCTCAAGAATGCACCAAGGCATTAGCCAAAGGGTTTGGGTGATCACGGAGTTTAGATATATATTTAATTCTGCTGTCTTCTACTTCTTTCTTTACCATATAAATACCAAGTTCTTTATGGATATTTTCGTTACGMATGTACCATGGTGAACACGTGATTGCTCTAAGCATTTTTGATTGAAACCTTTGTAATATATCAATATTAGTTGCACATGTACCCCACAGTTGAATTCCATACATCCAAATCGGCTTTATGACCGCATTATATAAAAGCGTTTTGTTGTCTGGGCTAAGTTTGGAGTTTTTATTTAATAACCAATTTAAATTTGCAGCTCTTATCTTCATGCCAGTTATCTTATGTTTTCTCCACGTAAGTCTYCTATCTAGGTGAAYACCAAGATAAGTTGCCTCATTCGMTTGGGGTACTAAAATACTGTTAATTTTTACTGCCGGACACATTTTTGGTCTTAACGAAAACGTAASATGCTTACACTTTTRTTCATGCTATTATGTGGCATTTGTTACGGCTCACTATAGCTGTGTCGTCTTAAAAGWTGAAGTTACTACATTATTAGCGGTTGGAAGATCTGCTGTATACATTATATGATGTATAGYGTTGAGCCTAAAACACTGCCCTGGGGTATACCAGCCCTTATGTGTCTTTCATCAGATATGAAAACTCCCATTTTTACCATAAATTTTCTATTTTTTAAATAAGACTCCAATGTTTTATGCAATTTGAAGGTATAATGTTTTTAATCTCATATAAAAGGCCCTCATGCCATACCAAACACCTGAGCTACGTCTAGAAATATAGCTGAACACAGAGAGTACGCTCAAATGCTTTTCTTATTTCGTTAGTAATTCTATTTACTTGCTCATCGTGCTCTATGTTTTTCACGAAACCAAAAGTGATGCGTTGGTATTGTATTATTTTCATGGAGGAAAGGAGACATCTTTGAGAGTAATACCTTTTCAAATACTTTTAAAAGGCAGGGTAGAAGACTGACTGGTTTGTATAAAGACGGCTGTGTTAAGACTTTCCCAGGTTTGCCGATCAAGATAATCTGCGACTTTTTCCATGAATTMGGATAGTGTCCGAGATTAATAATTGCATTGAAGRGCAAAGAGAGCACTTTTACGGCAATATTTCCTAGCTTAATTACCATTTTTGGGGTAATATTATCATGTCCTGGTGACGTTTTTGGGTTAAGTTCTTTTATTATTCTAGTAACTTTAGAACTAGAAGTCCTAATAGACACATGCGACTCGTTTGCGGTATTGGGCAAGGTTGGCAACTCAAAGTTATTCTTTGGGCAATTGGGTTGAAATACCTTTT
>NW_017537049.1:0-1398 GCF_001853355.1 Bactrocera latifrons
AATGTATATTTCTGAGCATAATTTTCATTGAATGCTCAGCTCTGTTCACGCTCCACTGTTAAGATTTCTCCTTCTTAGCTAGCTGTTGTGAAATGCACTCATCGCATTTTGTTAGCTTTTGACAGTTTACACGCCTGTCCATTGGTGGACCTTCTCTATAAATATACGTTCTCTGGTACAAGCACAACCAAATTTCGGTCGAAAAAGAAGAAAAAAAGGCCGTTACAAAACTGTTTTCGGCATTCGGTTTATTTTCCGGTAAAACCCGTTAACAAAGCAGTTTTGTACTGTATATAGCGGATTTTTGATTGCCGGTAAACGCTAACCGATGTGTTATAATACAAAACCTACCAAAACTGTAAAATATATAAGTATTTATTTGCAGATTTCCAGCAATACCCTTTATACTTAAGCAAGTATAAGCAGGATTGCTAAAATAAGCTACGGCAACCGTAAGCAAAAATAAAAATAAAAAGCATATGTTAAAATAACATCAGTTACATTATACATACATACATATATGTCCCACATAACATATTTATATTATGTAAATACAGAGAGCGTAACTTGCTCATTTATTATTTTAACAAATCATATATATATTTTAATTTAAAAATATACATACATATACATATGTACATCTAAAATTAAAAGATTTTTCATTCTTTTCGTGGTATTTTCGTACGAACATATATACATGCGTATATATATGCACATACGGGCGCATATAAATATATACAATATATGCTAAAAAACATACYCTATCGACATCGGGTACAATTTATAACAATAATATAACAAAAAAGGATTTTGATAATATACTTATATATTTGTACATATGCAAGGATTTTGATAACATACTTATATATTTGTACATATGTAAGTGTATTGTCACACATGTAGATACGCTACTGCTTCAAAAAAAACCCAAAGCGTAATACATACATATGTATTACATCAAATACATATAAAACAAATATACATAGAAAAATAAAATTCATAAAATATTTTCGGTCATTAAAAAGTAATTAAATCAAATTTAAACTCTTATTAACGTAAAAGAGTTCGCGATATCAAATACTTAAAGCTTTATCTTTATATCAATTTCGCTAATAACTTTTATTTACTTAAAAGAGTTCTCGCCAAATCAATAAATACATACATACTATATATATTTTATGTTGGAGGATGGAGTCATGTGTAGAAGTTCACGCAAGGGAGGAAAGCTCTCTGATCGTCATTCACTTGGGAGTGGCCAGAAACGATTATTTTACATATGACTCAAGCAGCTCACGACTTCCGGTCCTTGGCCAAGTATTTTCTGGGTAGCCTAAGAAAAAAGTGAGAAGGCGAAACATTCCCTGCATAGGGTTGTGCGCTCGGTTTGGGACCCGCCAC
>NW_017537049.1:1893-2926 GCF_001853355.1 Bactrocera latifrons
GTACTATCATTCCCTCCGGTGAATGAACGTCTAGCCACAATCCACATCAAAGCGAGGTTCTTCAACACATCGCTGATTTGCGCCGACGCCCCGACGGAAGAGAAGGACGDTGTGACAAAAGATGCCGTTTATGAGTGCTTGGAAAGCACTTATGAGAGATTRAGCCGCCACGATGTCAAAATCGTGCTTGGCGACTTTAACGCCAGGGTGGGCAAAGAAGGTTTTTTTGGCGCTGCGGTCGGTAAATTCAGCCTCCACGAGGAAACATCCCGAAATGGGTTGATGCTGATCGACTTCGCCGGTTCCCGAAATATGGTTATCTGTAGATTCCAGCATAAGAAGATACATCAAACTAAATGGCTGTCTGGATCGAAAAACCACCAACCAGATCGATCATGTTGTGATTGACGGAATACACGTCTGCAGTGCCAAACACAAAGAAGGTTCGATGTCGAGAAGCTGCAATCACAACAGACAGCCGAACGATTTTCTACTCGGCGTACACTCTTGCTCTCTGAGAGCACTCGTCAACAACTCGGTATAAGGGAACTGTGGGACGGCATTTCAAACTCCTTATGTACAGTTGCAACCGAAACCATTGGTTTTCGGAAAGTGCAAACGAAAAGCTGGTACGACGATGAGTGTCGTGTCGCAGCGGAGAGAAAACAGGCTGCCTACCTTGCAACGGAATGATCGACAACAACACGTGGGGGATGGGATAGATACCGAGAGTTGAAGAGGGAAGCGAGGCGCATTTGCAGACAAAATAGAATGCGTTAGTACGAAGAGCTTGGAAAAGCTGGCCGACAGGGGTAATGCTCGAAAATTCTACGAAAAAATGCGGCGGCTTTCAGAAGGTTTCAAGACCGGAGCATACTCTTGTAGAACCCCCAAAGGTGATCTAGTCACCGACGCCCAGAGCATACTTAAATTGTGCAGAGAACACTCTCCAGCCTGCTGAATGGCAGTGAACGTATAACGCCAGGA
This sequence comes from Bactrocera latifrons, assembly GCF_001853355.1. Taxonomy (NCBI): domain Eukaryota; kingdom Metazoa; phylum Arthropoda; class Insecta; order Diptera; family Tephritidae; genus Bactrocera; species Bactrocera latifrons. Next base: position 2,881 of record NW_017537049.1, read on the forward strand.
GAAGGCGAACCCGATTCCCCAATCGATGACGATGGAGCAGACGTTC
>NW_017537049.1:5336-8401 GCF_001853355.1 Bactrocera latifrons
GACAGCAACACAAAAAACGACAAAAGTAAGAGTTGTTTTTAATGCCTCGAAAATCACCAGTTCAGGGAATTCCCTAAATGATATCTTATTTRCGGGACCCACACTCCAACCACATCTAATGCTTCTGATATTAAATTGGCTTATATTCAAATACGTATTCAATGGGGTCGTTGAAAAAATGTATCGGCAAATAGTCGTACATAAAGACGACCAAGATTTTCAATGTATTATGTTCCGAAAATCCCCACCAGTTCTTTACGCGACTTCAAACTAAAAACAAGTACATTTGGCGTTAACTGTGCACCATATTTAGCCATTCGAACACTCCACGAACTGGCAGACAACACAAAGTCAGAATTTCCTCTGGCAGCTGAAGTGTTGAAAACATGTATGTAGACGATATTCTGTCTGGAAGACACGCTCTTCTACAAGCATACGAGGCCTTATCACAAGTAATAAAAGCCCTCAAATCCCCAGGGTTTCCACTAAAAAAGATAACGACAAATCACCCAAATATACTCAAACATATTCCAAACGAAAATTTGTTGGACACTAATTTCCTTATATTCGAGAAGGAAAGAACAACAAAAACACTAGGCATTAAATGGAATGCGATATCGGCCAAGTTCTCGTACACGACAGGGTCCATATCCGTATTATCAGCCATCACAAACAGACAGACTTTATCTTCGGTGGCAAAAATTTTCGACCCCGCAGGATGGCTTTCGCTAATTATGATCCAAGCTAAAATCTTAATACAAGAATTATGGCTAGACGGAACCGACTGGGACGAACAAGTGAAACCTCTTCGCTTAGAAAAATGGTCCCAGTTCGCAAACAATCTGAATGATATTTCTCAGATACAAATTCCGCGATGGGTGAACTACTCCCACGAACACAAAGTCGAATTACATGGCTTCTTGCTGCCTCTGAAAAAGCATATTGCGCTACTGTCTACAGTGGCTCACAGCTTATTTTGTGTGCTCTTTTATTTAAACGAACATGTGAAATATTTTCCATACCTTATTTATTTTTAAAAAAATTTAAATGNAATCTGCGCCAACTACCGTGGGATAAGCCTCCTCCACATTGCGTATAAGGTCCTATCGAGCGTATTGTGTGAAAAATTAAAGCCCACCGTCAACAAACTGATTSGACCTTATCAGTGTGGCTTCAGACCTAGAAAATCAACAACCGACCAGATATTCACAATGCGCCAAATCTTGGAAAACACCAGAACTTATACAGCTGTGTAGGCTGACGTTGATCAGCATCAAAAGCTCCGTCAGAATCGGGAAAAACCTCTCCGAGCCGTTCGATACCAAACGAGGTTTCAGGTAAGGCGTTTCCTTATCGTGCGACTTTTCATCCTGCTCTGGAGAAAATAGTTCGAGCTGCAGAACTAAATAGAGAAGGTACCATCTCCTATACGAGTGTACAGCTGCTGGCGTATGCCGATGATATTGATATCTTCTCAGATACAAAACGAAAGGTCAAGCAGGCGTAATAGTCAAACAGTTCGCTCTCAATGACGAAAATTTCAGTTTTGCTTGGGAAGCTCTTAAAGCACGTTACGATAACGAGGGAATATTGATCGACAAACAAATGACGATACTAATGAATTTACCAAAAAGTTATAAAGAAACCAGTGAAAAATTCATAAAGCTTCAATCCACGGTTTCAAATTGTTTGTCGGTTTTATCGACACAGAATATTCCCACAGATAATTGGGACCCCATTCTGGTAAATATATGCACAGCTGCATTACCAGAAAAATAGTTACTTTTGTGGGAACAATCGCTCTCATCGCGAAGAAAGAAAATGAAAGAATTTCTTACTACCCAATGTGAAATTGCAGAAAGGATAGATAAAAAAATAATCAGACCGAAAAWCGTTCAAAGCGACCTCAATAGAARCTTCAATAGACCCCAAGCGAGTAGCCACAATTATTGAAATAGAAGCTTTTTTACAAATCAATCGTACAGAACCGAACAGTATAAACAAACGTCATGCGAACTTTGTAGAGGAGGTCACAAGCTAAAATCGTGCGAAAAATTCAAAAAAAAAAAAAGTGAATATTAGCGATCGAAACAATTTCGTAAGAACTAAAAAACTATGTACCAACTCTTTGTCACATGCGCATACGCATAAAGATTGCGAAAGCAAATTTAATTGCGTTTACTGCCATAAAAGACATCATTCAATGGTATATATAAAAAACTTTTCCACCACACCCCCAAACATCGCAAACATAAAAAGAGCAACAGGTTTAGTTGCAACAACGAATTCTGAAAACTGCCAAGAAGCACCATGCTGCTCAAAGGCGTTGAAAACCCAAACGCTACATAGCGAAAATCACTGTAGGGTACTATTACCCACAGCAGTTGTCTCCATCGAACACCGAGGAGAACTGTTTAAACTCAGAGCCTTAATGGACCCAGGATCACAACGACCATTTATAGCGTCTAGGACACAAAACAGGCCACAGTTGGCAACAAAACTGGCCAATTTTGAAATCACGGGAATTGGCGGAAGAGTTTTTTAAAACTGCCCCATTACCCTCTTTTCCCCCAAAGCGGATAAGCGCATACCAGCAGAAGCTGTTATCTTACCGCAATTAACCAATATGTTACCCAGCTATCATATAAATAGCTAGCATTGGCAAAAAGCCTTCACACCTAAACTGCAACACCCCAATAATCGAAGGTATTGAGAAAGTCACTAACACACTTTTGGCGCAAAATATCATTTTCGGATGGGTTCTAAGTGGACAATGACAACGCAATTTGAGGAAATCCCATATGGGGACCTCATTTCACAATTCAAAAAATGTTGGGAATTTGAAGGACTCCCCTCCTCATATCAGTCACAACCCCTGAAGATCAGTATTCTGACGACTTTTACAAAGCCACAACTACTAGATCGGAAAATGGTCGGTATGTCGTACGACTACCACTTMACCAACAATTTCCGAACACACTCGCCTTAGGTCACTCTCGCACCTCTGCAATACAGTAGTTTTTAAGTATGGAAAGAAACCTACTTAAAAAAGGTGAACTCAAATC
>NW_017537049.1:10981-13270 GCF_001853355.1 Bactrocera latifrons
ATGTGTTCGTAATGTAAAATAACTATGCTTTGAATGTACATTTAAGATTTTTAAAAAATAAATAAGGTATGGAAAATATTTCACATTTTCGTTTAAATAAAAAGGCACACGAAATAAGCTGTGAGTCACTGTATGTGCGCACGCAAAGTGATACCACGACCACAAGCCACTTATTAGTAGCAAAAGCAAAGATGGCACCTTTAAAAACTATAAGTCCCACGGCTTGAGTGATGTGGCGCACTACTACTTTTGAAATTAGTAGCCATGGTGTAAATGCATTTAAACATGACAAAATGCAAAGTATATATTAGATGTGGTCCGATTGAGAAAAACCACCACATGCATGGAAGGCGTACATTTTTAACCGAACGTCTCAAATACTTCCCCTAGTGGTATCAGCCACTTGGCGTCACGTAGCCAGTGCTGACAATCCTGCCGATCTAGCTGCAAGAGAGTGCAAGCCACTGCACCTTGGCGCCACCACCATATGGTGTAACGGCCCCCGATGGTTGATCGAATCTCCTGATTCGTGGCCACAATCCCCCGTGCGCAACATTATCCCCTCAGAAGGTCGAAAAATCGCCACATTTCACACATTCTCGAATGATTTTCATCGTTTCCAAGAGCTCTCAGAGTAGTTTCTTATACATATGTTCAAATTTATAGAACAACTCAAAAGCAAAGTCGAGGGATCACATAATTTCCCATGCAACACAGTGGCGCACCTAGAGTTACAAAAAGCAGAGGTCGCACTAATTGCATATATACAAGCGCGCTACTTTAGCCGCRGTATATCACTAATAAGAGAATCGAAGTCGATTGACAAAAAGAGCTCACTCTTAGTTCTAAACCCATTTCTGGACACGAAAGGTCTGCTTCGTGCCAATGGTCGGCTTGCTAATTCGAGCCTAACATACAATGAACGCCACCCCATAATAATTCCCGAGAGGTCACCATTTGCCACATTGTTCCACTACATCCACATCTTAATGCTACACGCCGAACATCGCACTTAATTTCGTTTTTCACACAAAATTTGATACAGGTTCTTTGATCCATTTTTTTTAATAGGTAAAAATCTACACATCCACATCTTAATGCTACACGCCGAACATCGCACTTAATTTCGTTTTTCACACAAAATTTGATACAGGTTCTTTGATCCATTTTTTTGAATAGGTAAAAATCGAAGACGATCCAAAATAAGTGCAAGCAAAGCAGCTGTCGACAATTAAATGAACATTCAAAATGAACATTCAAAATGAACATTCAACATTCTCGTATTCATCATCCATACCTCACACTCAACACACGTGCATCATATACACCACACACACGAGGACACAATGGACAAAAGGGACTGACGGACGGCGCCGAACCTCTTTTGTTCTCGGTCCGTGCGCATTACACGCTAATAGCCAACAGCTTCACCTTTAATTTAAATTACGAATTCGTCACAAGGTGAGTGTCGGAAGTTCATTTTTATTGAAAAGTTTACAAACATCATACGTCGCACATTTCTTTTTATATTCTACATTTTATTCACGCATATACAATATTTCCCGAATAATTGCACTTAAAAAATTAATTAGTTATCTTAATTAGACAACCAAATCAATAAAAACAGTATACATATGTGCACTTAAAGTATTTAAATAATATTTTTAACTTTTTACATAAATAATATGATGAAAAAACGCAAATGCAGAAGCATATTAAGCACATCAGTCGGGCATGACTTAATAGAATTATTTCTTTAATACTGGCTGCTAGTGATCCACATGAAAGAATTGGTCTAATGACGGCCTTATATATATCCAGTTGACTATACTCGGTTTTATGCCTCAATTGGTGCGAAGTATTGTCTTGCACGAGTAATACACTTTTTTATTCTGTAACGTGGCTTTTACCACCTTACAATAATTTACTCCAACACTGTGCACCATTTATCCTTACCATACCTCAATATAGTCACATAGTCTTCACTTCGATATTAGTGCTTTCCACCATTGACCAAAGCTGCGCTATGCTTCTATTTCACACATACTGGTTTCCATCATACTAAACTTCACCTCGCTGCACCGACCAAAGCTGCGCTATACGGCTATATAAGCAAGCACTTCACACCGAATGCGGTCATTTCTTACAGCTCGCCGAACGGGACGGATTAGTGGAGTAGCCAGTTGTGCACGCAGTAGAAATTGGGTAGTTTGCTGGGATTCGCAGGCATTGCGTTGAAAAGGTATTACACCTCGGTGTGATACCAGTGCTCGCAATGCCTCCGCTTCA
>NW_017537049.1:13505-22742 GCF_001853355.1 Bactrocera latifrons
TGCGCTGCGATACAGCGACATCACAGCTGTAGCGTCACGATCGCAGCCCGCACACTAGTGCACCGACACCATACCTGCGCTGCCTGGAACAGCGTCAGTACCCCTACTTGCACACGATAGTGCACCGTTACCTGACTAACGCGATGAACAGGCGACTCGCGGGTAAGACCAGAGAAAAGAGATAGTAGGTAAAGACAGTTGCTAGCCGTAGGTCAACGTGTCCGGTTGACATTGCTAATTCTGTAATTCCTCCTTTGCAGAGATCCCGTAAACGCTGCACTGTGCCGTACAGTCAGCACCGCGTCTGCAAGTGACTGCTCCTCACCAGAGTGCCGCAGGACCACCACCTTGCGGTAATTACCAACACGACTTCGACAAGAACCAACGCCTGACACACCAAATCACAGCGATACTCCACCTGACTCGCGATATACATTTAAGCTGGTCTGGCTGTCCACATAAAGGGGTGTGGATTTCATCACAAAAGTGAACATTTTTTTTATTTGCTAAGTTCATGGGTCCCAAGGCTGACCCTGGAGCGGCTGAGCATACCTCAGCTATGGACGAAACCCCATTACAAATGGCGCCTGAGCAGGGACGGAAATTTTGCAAGATAAAGCGCTGCAATGGCTTCGTATAAAACGCAATGTCATAACCACGTGGGTTGACTTTCGTTACGAGGCTGAACGTTTTTTCTTACCGAAACGACACCTCGCACATCTGGAAGAAACCATCCATCAGCGCAAGCAACTAGCCATAGAGAAAGCAAAGGATTATGTGTTGGCCATCCAAACGCTTATTCGCCAACACCCGAAACTTCGCGACGAAGATCACACCGAGCGTATATATGACGGCCTAAGGGTGGAATATCGTCTATGACGAACTACAGTACAACAGCACTCAAAGCAACGATTCCGTATCCAGAGGGGAAACAAGATGGCCGCTACTATCTGCGCATTACTGTCGCAGGCATGCAGATAGAAGCTCTGGTGGACACCGGAGCCACGCTTACATATATCGGTATGGAACTTCACCGACATCTGSTTAGGCACAAAATTAAAGCCAGACGCCAGACCCGTCGCATTCAGCTAGCTAACCAGACATACATACCTAGCACGGAAATGTATCCTGTTACTCTAGAGCTGGGTAACAAGTCTACGCACCTACTTGTATCAGCTCTACCGACGCTTTCGGAACATGTCATCTTAGGCATGGATTTCTTAAGGGAGCGAGGCCTGACTATCACCATTGATGGTCAACCCCTAACGGCTACACGCCTAAGCACAMARRCACCTACCGACCACCTTGCTATGCTAACCGAAAGGCAACATCTTACAGAAAAGGAGAATCATTAATTGAACGCTCTTCTCACGGAAAGCGCAGCAGTGTTCTCGACGATCACCGGCCCCAGTACAGCCACCGAACACATAATCCGCCTTAAACACGGCCGTCCACTAAAGCAGAGATATTATCCACGCAACCCAGCGATGCAAAAAGTAATCAATTAAGAGGTGAACGAATTGATTACTACAGGCCGCATCGAAGCCTATAGCTCGCCCATTTTCCTAGTGCGAAAGAAACAAGGAAGTTGGCGAATGTGTATAGATTACCGGCAACTTAACGCAGCTAGCATACCAGATGCATACCCACTTCCCCAAATAAACGCAATCCTAGACCAACTCAAGGAAGATCGGTTCATTTTGACCATCGACCTGAAAAATGGCTACTGGCAAATTCTGCTACATCCCCGCTCACGCCAGTACACCGCACTTACTGTACCGGGGAGAGGTCTATTCCAGTGGCGAGTAATGCCTTTTGGGCTGCATTCGGCGCCGGCAACATTTCAGCGAGCTCTAGACACCGTTCTGGGACCAGAACTACAGCCGAAGGTCTTTGCCTATTTGGACGACATCATTGTACTGGGAAACACTTTTGAGGAGCACTTCGATAACTTGCAAACGGTGTTCACGCGCCTTCAGCAAAACCATATGCAGATCAACTTTGAAAAGTGTAAGTTCGTGCAGCAACGCCTCCATTACTTGGGCCATGTAGTCAGCACCGAGGGTATTCACACAGACCCGGCTAAAGTCGCAGCCATTAGCGACATGACAGCACCTACCACCATCAGAGAGTTACGCCTCTTTCTAGGAGCAGCCTCGTGGTATCGACGTTTCGTAGCAGACTTTGCCAAAATATCAGCACCGCTAAATCGCTTATTAAAAAAGGACCAGCGGTGGACATGGTGTTAAAAGAAAGACTAACTAGTACACCCATCCTGGGTTGCCCCGACTTCGAGATTCCCTTCTGTCTGCAGACTGACGCCAGCGGAGAAGGACTAGGCGTAGTGCTATTTCAGCGTCATTCTGACCAMGAACGGGTCGTAGCATATGCCAGTCGCAGCTTGACAGAATTGGAGAGGCGGTACTCTGCCACTAAACAGGAGTGCCTAGCCGTATTGTGGGGCATAAGGGAAATGCGACCGACCATCATTCACTTAAATGGCTTCACACCCTGCAGAACCCATCCGGAAGACTTGCAAAGGTGGGCACTAGAGCTACAGCAGTTTGACTTCGAAATAGAGTATCGCAAAGGTACCTCAACGTAGTCGCCGATGCRCTCTCCAGATGCCCACGGAAAGTCCAAGAAGGCGATGCGGAACTTCTGCATGCCGTCCGTGATCAACCGGATAGATGGTATGAAAGACGTACGCGCCAGGTACACGATCAACCGAAGAAATATCCCGATTACCAACTTATCGATAGCCGGCTCTTTCGGCACGTCGCCCCACGCAATAAGCTGTCCAGGTCACCATGCTGAAAACTATGCGTACCAGAGCCCCGTCGACTCGAAGTCGACTGAGAGAAAATCACGACGCTAGCACCGGCGGTCACATGGGTGTACACAAAACACTCAAACGCACACAGGAAGGGTATTATTGGCCTGGGATGCATAGGGATGCACTCAGATATGTGCGTCGATGCCAACAATGTGCCGAATATAAGGTAGACCAGCGCCGACCTGCTGGGATAATGGCCACCATGCAGTGCTCACGACCGTGGGAAGTTGTAACGGCGGACTTTGTAGGTCCACTACCACGTTCAACAAATGGCAACACATGCTTGCCAGTGCTCACGGATAAGTTCTCCAAGTGGGTGGAGCTCATGCCAGTCCGGAATGCAACCACCGCCAGTGTTATATAGGCGCTACGAGAGCGCGTGATATACCGGTTTGGTTGCCCTGACGTATTCCTTACCGACAACGGGAAGCAATTCACCGGAAATCCGCTTACTCATTTCCTGGAGAGCCACGGGATCAAACATTATTTCACTGCCATTTACGCTCCACACGAAAACCCAACCGAGCGCACAAACACAATCGTGAAAACCATGATTGCACAACGAGCAAAGGCCGATCACCGAACCTGGGACCACTAACTAACCGAAATAGCTTTCGCAATAAATACATCACAACACGACTCGACAAAAACATCAGCAGCTGAGATAAACTTCGGGTACACACCGGCTACACCGAMACAAATCCGTAAAGAAGGGGATGTGCCTGACGAAGGAGCCACCACMGTGCTGACACTCACTGAGCTTTGGCAAGAAATTTCTCGCAACTTGTCTACTGCAGCCAAACGCCAAAAGAAATACTACGATCTGCGCAGACGACCATGGAAACCACTTATCGGCGAGCTGAACAGCTTCGCACAGAAGCTTGCTCCAAAATATTCTGGCCCATATATCGTCAGAAAATTCTAGTCGACTAACACAGTCGAACTCGTGAATTCTAACACACCAGGCGGGCATACCATCCATATGCATCTGCAAGGCCTAAAGCAGTTGCCAACCGAATACTAAGCTCGGGTAGCTGCTGGCGAGCGTACGGACTCCAGCTCCGAGCCACTTATTACTATTGTAACGCAACAATAGRCGTGGCCAACACTAATCGAAACGTCCGTTTGCTCATCTCTTTCCAGATTCCTTCAAAATGAAACGCGCAATTAGCAGAATACCACAGCCACCAGATGAGCCCACCAAGCCACGACCTTTCCAACCACCACTGGAAGCACGACCTCATGAACGCACGACTGCAACCGAGGTGCATCAATTACACGCAATTAGCGTTGATGCCACCGGGCCAGCTGCTCGAACTCGCCCGAGGTCATCTAAGCAGCCACAGGAGCCCAGCGCCGTCAACCCGCAATCGCGGCTGGTCATAACAGCTACAAAGCTGGAAGCATTTCCCCGACAAACGCCACTCAGCWCGAACGCGCGGAAAATGCCAACTACGAGTAGAGTCATAGCGGCATGCGAAACAAATAACGAAGCATGTGCTACGACAGGGCTGCGCGCTGCCCAAACTTCGACGCCACTCGTAGTCCAACCACAAGCATCGAGTGCTGTCACGGGTACGGGAGGCACAAGAGGCGCCAGCAACTGCCGAGGCAAACGCAGGCATAAATGACGATGGGGCGCCTGCCAAAACAACTGCAACGACGACACAACAACCCATTCTCGAGACCAGCGCACTGGGTTCTTGGAAATGCTGACCATAACCCGACAGCATTTCATCAGGCGCTCAAGGAGGACGCTATTCTTCCGGGGCCGGCGTTTAGCCCTAAAGAAGTTGGAGGGCGACCGCATATTGGTGCGATACGGCACAGAGAATTGCGTGGTACATTTGTACGACTGATGCTACCTGTGTCACACAATACCTTGAAATAGAAAATACGTTGTACCACAGATTAAGAAGTTGTTGTAAAATAAAGATCTCCACACCCGATTCCCGTCCACGGCACATGCCAACCAGGACAGCCAGCCAGCCTCCAGCCAGACCATCGTGGGTGGTCGACACCACTCCGTTCATATGTCCCCAGCGAAGTATCGCTGTCCGAAGTAAGGGGRGGACTGTAACGTGGCTTTTACCACCTTACAATAATTTACTCCAACACTGTACACCRTTTATCSTTACCATACCTCAACATAGTCACATAGTCTTCACTTCTATATTAGTGCTTTCCACCATTGATCAAAGCGGCGCTATGCTTCTATTTCACACATAGTGCTTTCCACCATACTAAACTTCATCTCACTGCACTGACCAAAGCTGCGCTATACGGCTATATAAGCAAGCACTTCACACAGAATGCGATCATTTCTTACAGCTCGCCGAACAGGACGGTCAGACAGCAGCAAGCAACAATAGGCAGGGGTAAGTGGAGCAGCCAGTTGTGCACGCAGTAGAAGTTGGATAGTTTGCTGGGATTCGCTGGCGTTGCGTTGAAAAGGTATTACACCTCGGTGTGATATCAGTGCTCGCAATGCCTTACGCAATTAGAGTTTGGTTGGGATTCGCAGGCATTGCGTTGAAAAGGTATTACCCCTCGGTGTGATACCAGTGCTCGCAATACCTCCACCGTATCACGTAATCGATGTCTTCGCAGTGCGCGACCGTAGTCTCCGTTGCGCTGCGATACAGCGACATCACAGCTGTAGCGTCACGATCGCAGCCCGCACACTAGTGCACCGACACCATACCTGCGCTGCCTGGAACAGCGTTAGTACCCCTGCTTGCATACGAWAGTGCACCGTTACCTGACTAACGCGATGAACAGGCGACTCGCGGGTAAGACCAGAGAAAAGAGATAGTTCTAAAGACAGTTGCTAGCCGTAGGTCGACGTGTCCGGTTGACATTGCTAATTCTGTAATTCCTCCTTTGCAGAGATCCCGTAAGCGCTGCACTGTGCCGTACAGTCAGCACCGCGTCTGAAAGTGACTGCTCCTCACCAGAGCGCCGCAGGACCACCACTTGCGGTAATTACCAACACGATTTCGACAAGAACCAACGTCTGACACACCAAACCAAAGGGGTGTGGATTTCATCACAAAAGTGAACATTTTATTTGCTAAGGGTTCATGGCACCCAAGGCTGATCCTGGAGCGGCTGAGCATACCTCAGCTATGGACGAAACCCCATTACAATTCCTTTTTCGATATTAATTTTTCAGTTGAGTTTGGTATCGATCTTCTAGTTGTTTTGCTGTAGAGGACAAAGAAATTCTAGTAGGGTAGAGGGTAGGAGGGAGGAATTGCTTTTGCACCTCATTCACCACCTCTAAAAATGGGAAAGGTCCCTTTCTTGAGGGGTTAACCTATTTAAATAACTTGTTTGTGTCACTTATCCGACTATGTTCATAATTATCGATTGTAATCATAAGGATAAGATTGCATCCTATGCTGCCATGTGTCAGAGACTTAATAATCGTTCTTAGCCTTTCGGTAGAACATTCAGCATGAAAGGGGTTAAGTTTCTAAGTCTAAAACCCGCCTTGACTCTTTTTCAGCTTCTGGATATATTAGATTAAAACCGATTATTAGCGTATGTCATTTTCTTCTTGCTCGCTATGAGACTAAATTAGTTTATTGTACTTGCTGATTGTTTTGGTTGAACATTCATTGCCGTTGATTGCTGACATCAAGAGGAGTGCATATTCAAAAGAAGCTGAAGTGAATCTCCAATTCTCTCCCTTCGTATTTAAATAAGCAATATTACGTTGTTCTTCGAACAGTATTTTACTCAGCTGACAGTTTCTTTGCACCTTTCTTTCAACGTGCAGAAGGTCCTTTTTGTAAGTTTGCTGAGTTATTATGTTCTTAAAATCACTGTTTCACTAAGGAGAGGACTCCATTTTCTTCCTCTGGGCATCGGTCCCTATATCACATTTGGGGATTATACAAAGGTATGCTCCGGTCTTGAAACCACCTGTTAACGACCGTAATTTTTCGTAGAATTTTCGAGCATTGCCGCTGTCGACCAGCTTATCAAGCTCTTCATACTCACGCATTTCGGCCTCTTTCTTTTCCTGGCTGCAAAGGCTTCTCGCTTCCCTCTTCAACTCTCGGTATCTATCCCATCCCGCACGTGTTTTGGTCGATCGTAACGTTGCGACGATTGCATTGAAATGCCATCCCGCAGTTCCCTTATACCGAGTTGCAGCTTCTCGACGTCGAACCTTCCTTCTGTGTTGTTGGCGTGCGTTTTTTGCTGCACGGAGGCGGGTGCGAATCTTGGCTGCAACAAGATAGTGGTCCGAGTCGATGTTAGGATCTATTACTACAGACAACCATATTTCGGGCACCAGCGAAGTCGTTATTATTATTATTATTATTATTTGGGAATGTTTCCTCGTGGAGGCTGAATTAACCGACCGTCATGCCAAAGATACCTTCTTTGCCCACCCTGACGTTAAAGTCGCCAAGCACGATTTTGACATCGTGGCGGAGGCAGCTCTAGTCCTTCCCTTTTGTCTGGGTGTGGGCGCAAATCAGCGATATTTTGTGAAACCTCGCTTTGATGCGGATTGTAGCTAAACGTTCATTCACCGGAGTAAATGATATTACTCGGCGACGGAGTCTTTTTCCCACCACGAATCCCACACCAAACTTGCGTTCCTTTATAATGCCACTGTAGTAAATGCGACAAGAACCTACTCGTTTCGGTCCTTGTCCCGTCTATCGCATTTTTTGGACGGTGGTGAGGTCAGCCTCCACTCTAACCACCTAAGCAGCGGCATCTTCCCAATTAAGGGACCGGACATGCCAGGTGCATGCATTCAAATCATAGTCCTTAATTCAAAAGGGGGTAACTCTTCCCAGGCTTGTTGTTTCCTTTCATTGGGGGAGTTTTTGTTACTTGGGGGTCCCAAACCCAGCACACAACTCTATGTAGGGGGATGATTCGCTTTCTCACTTTAGCTCGCCTTCAAACGGATGTTCTTAGTCTACCCAGAGGATACTTGTTCAAAGACCGGAAGTCGTGAGCTGCTTGAGCTATATGTAAAAGAATCGTTTCTGGCCACTCCCAAGTGAATGACGATCAGAGAACTTTCCTCACTTGCGTGAACTTCTACATATTACTCCACTCTCCATTTGTATATATACACATATAGTATTACATTTCGGTTCAAAACTGCTAACTTTTTGCGGTATTTCAATTGTTTTTAAAATTTTTTTTTGATGACTCATGCCCAGCTCTTGACCGATGCTACTATGCCGGTCTCTTTCGACCAATTCAGCGATTTTATCGCAATTTTCGACGACAGGCCTTGCGGAGCGTGGCGCATCTTCGACCACGGCATAAGATGCATTTTTGCCTTTATCGTAGTAGCACTGTAAAATATGCAGTATTTTCTCTTTATTTTGCTCCATGCGACGAATAAAACTGGAACTACGCGCTCTCAGCGCCAACTAGCGAAATAACCACTTTTTTGACAACCTAATATATACTATATAAAAAGCATCAGTGAAAATCGTTTGCGAGACTAGGCTCCAGTAAAAGTTTCCCGTGTTTAAAAGCTATTCGTACAATTTTTTTTACAATGTTTGCTTCCAATAGGAAATTTATGATTATGAATGGATCTCCCAGTCTATATATATGTGTGAAGTATTCTGATATATTTATAATTGGAATGTTACCAATGTACGTATTACATTTTCAACTTCTTCTATATTTATTGCAAGGTCTCTTGCAAATATTAAATTTTTTTATATTAGGTACTAATTGTTTCCTTGCGATTTCTGTTCCTTAATACCTGACTTTCATGTCTAACGACAGATTCCTGGTCTAACATGTTCATTACTAGGTTGGTTGTGTGAAATAGATAGTCTTGATGTTGATATAAATATACAGTGCCTGTTCGTTTTACTACAGTTGATAACTATAAGTTGAATTAGGTTTTGCAGTAATAATATTATCTTCCATGTTGCGTAAGTTATATTTGTTGATCACCAGTTTTATTTACTGCTTGTTTGGTGTATCGGGTTAGATGTTTGTTAGACTTTGTTGACTTTTCTTTATTGTGATATTATATCATATAATTTTACTTATTTTCAATTAATCCTTTCATTTCAGGATGGCGGCCCTTTCGAAAAATTATTTAACTGGACGTTTGTTTGTAATCGAATGAAGTCATGTTGCTGAGAATATGACATCTCCGGGTGTTGTTTTATTTTTACATATTAGGGCCCGAAAAATTGCTAAGCTAATTGAATGGTTGTGATTAATGTGGAGGATGGAGTCATGTGTAGAAGTTCACGCAAGTGAGGAAAGTTTTCTGATCGCCATTCACGTGGGAGTAGCCAGAAACGATTCTTTTACATATGACTCAAGCAGCTCACGACTTCCGGTCCTTGACCAAGTATCCTCTGGGTAGCCTAAGAACATCCGTTTGAAGG
>NW_017537049.1:25772-29918 GCF_001853355.1 Bactrocera latifrons
TTCGACGCAGTACCCGCCGGGGGAAGCAGAGGAAGAGGAAGACCTCCACTCCGTTGGAAGGACCAAGTGGAGAAGGACCTGGCTTCACTTGGAATATTTAATTGGCGCCACGTAGTGAAAAGAAGAAACGACTGGCGCACTGTTGTTAACTCGGCTATAATCGCGTAAGCGGTGTCTACGCCAATCAAGAAAAAGAAGAAGATTAATGTATACCTTATATTTGATTTATCGACAACCGAACATTTTATACTTTTGCAACTTGCAAGAAAACCAGGCAAATACTTTAAGGCGTAAAACCAATCATAAAGAGTAAAGTTGCTATAATAATTCCTTCCTGATTGATGTTCTGGAAACTGAACGATTCAAGTGGCATTTAAAATTGTTATATAGGAAGTAGGCGATTTTCGATTTCACATAAGAATATAATGGGAATACCACATACTTCATTTTGTCGAAATCGTCGTGCCACGCCCATCGTCCAATTTTCACACAGCCTTTTATAAATCTCTGCCATACCATTTTCAATGGTAAAATTTATTATCTCTGGCATATTTAGTTATTTATTTAACGCGCTTTTAATAGTTTTTAACAGACCCGTTATATGGAGAGTGAGCGGGGTTATCCTCCGATTTCATCCATTTATACACTGATGGTAGAAGTTCTAATAAGATTCGTACTCAGCAAATTTGGCTATTGTAGCTTAAGTGGTTTAGGAGATATCTACATTACACTTGATAGAGTTCGTGGCCACTCATACTTTTTGAAAAAATTTTACCCACAGGTGCCACTTGCTAGTGCGATTCTCTGTATTATATATATATATTACTTTTATATCTTAACTTAATGCTTAGTTATGGTGTTTTAAGTATTTCGGTTAATGACGTTTTGTKGGCGGGGCAGCGCTCCGATTACGCCCATCTTCGAACTCGAATTTTTTTGTACTAAGGAGCGACAGAAAACGGGATTTCAACTTTTCTCGTCATCCTGATAATTTATATCTATATAACCCTATATCTATCTCGATAAGTTTTCTGTGATACGCACAACCCTTAGGTGAACAAAACTACCATACTCTGTAGCAACTGGTTGCAAGAATATAAAAATCGCTGCGGGGACTTAAATTGACGGCTATATACTGCCCACATCGATTTAAAATTACGGACATCTAATTTAGAAATTTTTGGCAATACTAGGTCATAGATTTCTAGCAGTTTTAGACTACAATGCAAAACACATGAAAGGACGTCAGCTGTATCAAAATTATATATAAATATATATGTAAATGGTCACAAAAACCTGACATATTGGCCTAGTGATCGTAACAAATAACCAGATTTAATTGATTTTACTGCTCACTTTTACACTCACTTATCTTCTGATCACTCTATTGTACCAATAAAGCTATGTGAACAACCCATATTCGTTAATCCAAAAGTTGGTCTAACATCCTATAAAATAAAAAAAATTCCTAGGTAGCAACATTAATATTATATACAAACTAAATGCAGGAAGAGATATTAACGAAAGCATAAGAGAACTCAATGATACAATAACTAACGCACCTGTCTTAGCAACACCAAGCAAAAGGTATAAACCGCTTGATTTCAAAAAATTACAAACAGTGAAATAGAAAACCTTGTAAATGAAAAAGGCGTGCAAGAGGGGGAAAAAATCACCAGGACATTAATTTAAATTTCGTTGAAAAAGTGGAAGATTATATTGATAGATAAACCTGGGAATATCTTCATTCAGTCGTCTTTATTTTTGTAAAAGTGTTACTATAAAGATGTCTCCTTTCCTCTACAAAARTAATAAGGCGCCAATCCGGGTAAATAGAATTGCTAASGAAATAAGAGCAGCATTTGAGCACAGAGAGTACTGTTCAGCCATATTTCTAGACGTGGCTCAGACCTTTGATAAGGTGTGGAATAAAGGCCTTTTATGTACATAAGATTTAAAGCATTCTATCTTTAGAATTGTATAATATATTGGAGTCTTACTTAAAAAATAGACAATTTATGGTAAAAGTGGGATATTTCATATCTGAGAACGACAGATAAGGGCTGGTGCACCAAACGGCAGTGATTTAGGTCCAACTCTATATATCGTATATACAACAGATCTTCCAACAGCTAATAATRTATTAACATCAACTTTTGCGGAAGCCACCGCTCTAGTGAGCCGTAACAAATGCCGCATAATAGCATCAAGATTATTAGCCGAGCACTTAAGTTCTGTCGAAGAATGGSTAGCCAACTAGCGTTTTTAATGTAAATGAACAATAGTGTAAGCTTGTTATATTTTCGCTATAACCTAAAATCTGTCCGGCAGTAAAAATTAACAATATTTTAGTACCCCAAGCGAATGAAGTAACTTATCTTGGTATTCACCTAGAAAAAAAACTTACGTGGAGAAAACCTATATCTAGTAAAATAACTTTCATGCAAATTTAAATTGGCTTTTAAATAAAAAATCCAAACTTAGGCTAGACAACAAAATGTTTTTAGATAATGCGGTCATAAAGCCGATTTGGATTTGTGGTATTCAACGACCTGTGTAACTAATATTTCTATAATACAAAGGTTCCAATCAGGAATGCTTAGAACAATCACCATGATATACGCGTAATGAAAATATCCATAAAGACCTTGGTATTTATATGGTAAAGAAAGAAATAGAAGACAGCAGAATTAAGTATATATCTAAACTTCGAGATCACCCAAACCCTTTGGCTAATGCTTTGGTACATTTCTGCGATCAAACAGGATTTAAAAGAAGAGATATGCCTGCGTACTAAGGAGCAACGTATCACGAATCAATCACTTGCTTGAGCTTGTCTAGTTTTTAAATAGATTTAAGGGGGCATGAAATATGGTTATATGTAGTACTAGATTTCAGCATAAGAAGATACATCAAGCTACCTGGCTGTCTCCGGATCGAAAAACCACCAACCAGATCGATCATGTTATGATAGACGGAAGACACGTCCCCTGTGTTTTAGATGTGCGTGCGCTCCGAGGTCCTAACATCAACTCGGACCACTTTCTTGTTGCAGCCAAGATTCGCACGCGCCTCTGCGCAGCAGAAAAACGCACGCCTTAAAACACAAGGAAGGTTCGACGTCAAGAAGCTGCAATCACAAGAGACAGCCGAACGATTTTCTACTCGGCTTGCACTCCTGCTCTCTGAGAGCACTCGTCAACAACTTGGTATAAGGRAACTGTGGGACGGCATTTCAAACTCCTTACGTGCAGTTGCAACCGAAACCATTGGTTTTCTTAAAGTACAAAAGAACAGCTGGTACGTTATGAGATAGATAACGAGAGTTGAAGAGGGAAGCGAGACGCGTTTGCAGACAAAAACAGAAAGAGGCCGAAATGCGTGAGTACGAAGAGCTTGATAAGCTGGCCGACAGGGGTAATGCTCGA
This sequence comes from Bactrocera latifrons, assembly GCF_001853355.1. NCBI lineage: Eukaryota > Metazoa > Arthropoda > Insecta > Diptera > Tephritidae > Bactrocera > Bactrocera latifrons. The sequence goes on from NW_017537049.1 coordinate 29,201, forward strand.
AAAAATGCGCGGCGTACAGAAGGTTTCAAGACCGGAGCATACTCTTGTAGAACCCACAAAGCTGATCTAGTCACCGATGCCCAGAGCATACTTAAATTATGGAGGGAACACTTCTCCAGCCTGCTGAATGGCAGTGAATGCACAACGCCAGGAGAAGGCGAACCCGATTCCCCAAKCGATGATGATGGAGCAGACGTTCCATTGCCCGACCAGGAAGAAGTTCGAATAGCAATTACCGCCTGAAGAACAACAAAGCGGCGAGGGCCAATGAATATTGATATCATCGGCCTCAACACCCGCGCCGTTAGTTCTGCTTTATCCACACTGGACAAGGAAGCAACACAAAAGGGTCTGGCAGTGAACGAGGGCAAGACGAAATATCTCCTGTCATCAAACAAACAGTCGTCGCACTCGCGGCTTGGCACTCACGTCACTGTTGGCAGTCATAGCTTTGAAGTTGTAGATAATTTCGTCTATATTGGAACTAGCGTAAACATCACCAACAATGTCAGCCTAGAAATCCAACGCTGGATAACTCTTGCCAACAGGTGGTCAGGTGTCCTCTCTCGACAAACAAAAACCAAACTCTATAAGTCACTCATAATTCCTGTCCTGCTATATTTTGCAGAGGCTTGGACGATGTCAACAACGGATGAGTCGACGTTGCGAGTTTTCGAGAGAAAAGTTCTACGAAAGATTTATGGTCCTTTGCGCGTTG
>NW_017537049.1:30118-33326 GCF_001853355.1 Bactrocera latifrons
AGCTCTGAAAGTATTCGACGCAGTACCCGCCGGGGGAAGCAGAGGAAGAGGAAGACCTCCACTCCGTTGGAAGGACCAAGTGGAGAAGGACCTGTCTTCAGTTGGAATATCTATTTGGCGCCACGTAGCGAAAAGAAGGAACGACTGGCGCACGGTTGTTACCTCGCCTATAATCGTGACTACGGCAATCAAGAAGAAGAAGAACCCTGTGTTATCTGTCATTTTACATAAAGACATATTTTGAAGATAAATTGTTGAGGAAGGTAAATTTTAAATAGATTTTCTAATATCTTTCATTTATAGAAATTTGTTACAGTTTTTTTGTTAAAAATGAATGCAAATGTGCGCCAATTCACAAAAGCCATGTATAATAGTCATTAACAATAAATTGACCGAATCAGCCGTTCATATATCACTAGATTCTACAAAGGGTGCTCTCGTGCCCTTGTATATTTCGGCATGGGATTTTCGCAATCTGCAATCTTGCAAGAGCAAGAGAATGCCCATATTTACTGAGGTTTGGGCATTTGATTACAAATGCACTTGTGCACTTGAAAGTAATCCCAAAGCATTCAGCATAAACTAAAATAATTTGGTCCTTCGAGCCTGAATTGTAAATATTGCCAAAATTGTAAGTATTGTATACGAATAAAATAAGGCAATATATGTAAAAGTCCTATTATATATTTTTTGTGCCCAAAAACTAATGTTTGAATTTAAACTGCGCGCGTCGAAGGATTTGGAGATTTTTTTTTTATGTTGGTGGTACTATCAGTCACATTTATGTCAAATTTCATGTCAAAATATTCATTAGGGTTTGAAAAACGTGTTATTTTGTGAGCTGCTAAAAGTGAGTTTTTCGTTTTTTGCGATGTCGAAATTTGTTGAACAAAGAATTTTCATTAAATTTTGTTTCCGGAATCAATTGTCTGCTGCGGATACTTTGAGGGCGGTGCAGAAAGCCTTTGGTGATGAGGCTATGTCTTAAATAAATTTTTAAAAGTGGTATAGTGAGTTCCAAGCCGTCCGTGAATGTGTCGAAGACGAAGAGCGTCCAGGGCGACCATCAACCTCAACCGGCGAAGCTCACGTTCAACAAATCAAAGATTTGGTGTTGAAAAACCGTCGATTAACAATTAGAGACCTCGTTGATGAAGTTGGCATATCGAAAGGCTGAGCCAATACCATTTTGAAGGATGTTTTGGAAGCCAAGCGTGCCATATCTCGACTGGTACCGAAAACATTGAATTTTGTGGAAAAAAGGCGTCTCGTTGAAGTGTGTGAAACGAAGCTTTCCGACTACCAGGGTGTCATGAAGTGCATTATAACTGGCGATGAGACTTGAATCTATGCTTACGACCCCAAAACAACTGATAAATCGAGCGAATATCGTGCCAAAAGAAAGCCGWGACCAAAAAAATCTCACCAAAGTCGCTCAAAAATCAAGGTCATGTTGACTTTTTTCTTCGATTATCGTGATGTTGTGCATTATGAATTCCTTCCAACCGGTCAAACAGTCAACAAGGAGTATTATTTCAACGTTATGCGCCGTTTGCGTAATGCTATCCGCCTAAAAAGGCCGGAATTGTGGAAAGACAATTTTTGGTTTTTACACCACGATAATGCACCATCCCATACTGCCCTCATAATTCGTGATCATTTCGCCAAAAACTCAAAAGACCGCTCCGGAGACACCGTTTTTTTACGATAGAGGAGATTCAAGCCTCAGCGAAGACGGAACTGAAGGCCATCCCGGAAAGTGACTACAACCAGTGAGTCGCATAAGAGCATTACATTGGGAGGGGATTACTTTGAAGGGGATGAAATTGATTTGCAAGAATAAATAAAGAATTTTCAAAATAAATACAATGTCACCTTATTTTTTGGGCAAGCAATATAAAAGCCCTGCTACACAGGCAAATTAATAAGAAAATTGTAAGTCGGGTGCATGTTCCCGCGTATTCATTTGATCACATAAGCCGTTTTAGTACGAAACTAAACGCTGTGTAAACACTGTTAATTAAAAAAATATTCAGCTTCTGTGAATCGAGGCACAGCAAGTCAGCCTGTCAACCAAAACAATTAACTCCAACTAATTTTTTTTTTTTTTAAGAATAAAAACAGTTTATTAAAAAAAAATTTTGAAAATGTCGAACAYTGCAGACATGTTGCAAAGGAAATGCGAAGAAGGAATCACTTTTGAGAAGAAACTGCGCGTAGAAGGCAAAAGATTTGAGGAAATAAATCTAGAATATAAAGGGAGGAGAGCCGAATATTATAAGAAGTGAATCCAGGAGCTCAAAAAGGATATAGCTTCCAAAGAGATGGTTATAAAGGCCATAGGAAATAGCCCAACTGCCAATAAAATGATAGACCTCATAGAACAGGCAATAGAGAAAAGAGAGGAAAAAACTCGATCAACAATTGCAGAGACAAAAGTAAATATAAATCAGTGGTCGGCATGAGAGGATCTGTCACTGTGTTGGTGAGCACGAAAAAAAAGTAGACCAGTGAGAAATTAGAATTAGATTAGTAAGCAAATTTTATAAGCAAAATTATAAAATAAATTATTGTTCAATAAACATGAAAATGCTATATGTATGTTTTCACTACGTTGGAGCAAAAATATATGAAAATATTCAATAAAACTAAAAGCTATATATAACTAAACGATTATTCAAATCTGAGAGCAAATAATAAACGGATAAATAAGAAGTTCCGCAGTTTTTCGAAATCAAGGGAATAATTTATGTATATAATATAAATATATCTTAAACTAATTGTTTAATGTTATATCTTTAATACATTTATCTATATCAATTTTTTTATGACAATTTCTTATTAAAATAATATTTTTTAAATGTGTTGAAGAAAATATATATTTTTTTTCTTAAAAAAAAAACATGTTCGTTCTTTTTCATCTAAATAATTAATAGTGTAATGGAAATTAACAAAATGTCTTTTAAGGATATATTCCCTATTATCTTTAAAAGACTTGGACCATAAAAGGGAATGCATGGCACCAAAGGCATTTAGAATAATAAAATATTTCTCGCAGGGCATATTTGGTTTTGCGCTATTGTCCTGCGTGATGTTAATTCGTTGATGGCTCGACAACGACTGAACGATAGAGCATAAGCTTACGTGTGATGTTTTTTTTTTATTTTTTTTTATTTTATAAAAGCTTACATAATAATACAATTATTAT
>NW_017537049.1:38934-48915 GCF_001853355.1 Bactrocera latifrons
AAATTAATTCACAAACAAAGCACGAGCGTAATATAAACGCAGAACAAACCGTTATACCGTTTTAACAAACTCAATAAGCAAAGAGCGAAAAGCAACCGGTTACGATGACAGTTCGACGGTGAATACGTATGATGTTAGTTCGCACAATTGTGCTAAGAAATGCCGACCACTGATATAAATACTGGAGATGAAACTGAAATTGAATTTTACGAAGACCGTTTCAAGRATCTGCGCTTAGGAGACATAAGCACGAGAAGCATTGCGTTGAAACCACCAAATGTGATCAAAAACTATGTAACCTGCAAAAACGAAGAAAACAGAAGAGCAAAAGGAATCTTGGAGAGAGAGGCTCGTTATCTTGTTGCAGATGCAACAATGGATCTTGACCCACCTGATGAAGAGCCAAATGAAGACATGACAATTAAATTCGATGACGTTGAAGGTATGACAGCGGAAGATGTATTACTAAAAGCAAAAGCCAAACGTATGAGATGTCTACCAACCAAACACATACAACAATCAGCGAAAAACGAAACCAGTGAAGAGGAGAATACTATAGTGCAAAAAAAGAAATGTCACATCAAAGAAACGTTGTCCGATGTGAAAGAGGAAAAGCCGACATGATGCATTTGTAACGAACTTGAAGAAATAGTTATGAGCCAACTATCATGAATTCAACACAGAAAGGCGCATAGTCATCGTGAACGTGACTTAGTTGACAACTTACTTGGATGCTGATCTCAAGAATATAGTTCCCAAAAAAAAAAAAAAAAAATCAATTGTGAGTCCTAAGCAGAAATACTATCTATCGGTAAATCAGTACATGTTTATTTTATAACGTTTTCTCATTTTAGATTAAGATGTAGATATTCTCTTTTGAACAGACACTTCTCAAATATATTTTCTTCCTGTAATATAGTATTCATAACAGACGTAGTTAATATTGAAGACAAAGAACGCAAAAGGGTGTGTTGACGGCGTACTGCCCCAAATGATGTAATGTACCATTACAATTTAGAGGTGGGCAAGGGCGTAGGGTTAGATTTTGGTAGGTATTTTTATTGATATATATATTTGAATGYTTTAACTTATAATGTTTCCTTTTAGATATATTTTCTGACAAAGACAAAAATACAATCTGTGGGAGCTCCGGATATTTGTGCGATTTGTAGCGATTAACTACGCACTTAACCAAATCCAAATTTGTAGGTGACAGACGGCAGCTATTCGAGCTTGAAACTCCCGTAAACAGCTGATTGTAATTATATAATATTTTTCAATGAAAATGAATAGAAGATTAATATTGCGGTTGTTATCAGACCGATTTTTAGAAAATCATTTGTTTTTTTTTTTTTTGGAAAAACATATGAACACGTTATTTTTCAAACTCATAACATAAAACTTCTGGGATTTCTTATTGAAATTTAAAAAACAGCTGTCAGTGTTGCTGGTTTAACATTCACAGTAGATTAAAATTTTCCATTTTTAACAATGTTTCCAACAAAAACGCAGCTAACTCTAAACCATTTTAAGGATTAAGTGGGAGTTAGCAACGGAGTCATCTTCCCTACCTCAAAAATGTAGTAAAAGCTGCCGTTTGTCAATGCTGCTAACACATAATCAATTTAAACAAAAAACAAACCAAAAAAAAAATAAACAACTAAATTAAATTAGTATAGATTTTCGTATCAGTAATTACATTAGTTCAGGTTTTTATAAAAATTTGAATTTTTAGAATTATAGTTTTTATACTGTAGTAAACTTAGTCTTGTATCATATTTTTTATTTTGATTTTAATAACAAAATTAATTGACATTTTCTGCGGAACGTAATAATAATATGTAAATTATTAGTTTTTTATCTTACATTTTTTGTATGAGGATATCCAATATTTTATTTAAAATTTTGTTTCTGAATATATTTTAAGTTGTTAATTAATTTTAATATATGTCTAAGTGAGGATATTAAAAAATTAAATAAAAATGAAATAGTAACAAAATAAGTTTTGAAAATTATTAAAAATAGATTAATTTGTCAGAAATAACAATAGGGTAACAATTATAATAACATATCGAGGTAACAGATATGCTTATTCTTGCTAACAAATTGGTAACAAACACAATAGCATGTTTATATGTTACAGGTAACAAACTGCTAACAAAAACAATAGAAGTTTCGATAACAACAAATTCTTTTTGATATCCAAAACACAGGATGGAGTCATGTGTAGAAGTTCACGCAAATGCGGAAAGTTCTCTGATCGCCATTCATTTGGGACCAAGTATCCTCTAAGTAGCAGAGAGCATGAAGCGAGCTAAAGTGAAAAAGCGAAACATCCCCCTTCACAGGGTTGTGAGCTGGGTTTGGGACCRGCTATGTAAAAAAATGCACCCAATGAAAAGAAACAACAATCATTGGATGAGCATTGATGACGACCCTGGCAAACGAATTAAGAAATATGATTTGAGGGCATGCACCTGGAATGTCCGGTCCCTTAATTGAGAAGGTGCCGCTGCCTAGCTGGTTGATGTCCTCTTTAGAGTGAAGGCTGACATCACCGCCGTCCAAGAAATGCGATGAACGGGACAAGGACTGAGTTGAGTAGGTCCTTATTTACCACAGTGGCCATATAAAGGAGCGTTAATTTGGTGTGAGGATCGTGGTGGGGAGAGACTTCGTCGCCGAGTATCAGTATCACCATAGTGGATAAACGTCTAGCCACAATCCGCATCAAAGCGAATTTCTTTAACATATCGCTGATTTGCGCCCACGCCCCTCGGAAGAGAAGCCACGATATCAAAATCGTGCTTGGCGACTTTAACGCCAGGGTGGGCAAAGAAGGTACCTTTGGCACTACGGTCGGTAAATTCAGCCTCCACGAGGAAACGTCCCCAAATGTGTTGAAGCTGGTCGATATCGCCATGTGCCGAAATATGGTTATCTGTAATACTAGATTCCAGCATAAGAAAATTCATCAAGCTGTCTAAGGATCTAAAAACCACCAAAAAAAACTATCATATTGTTATAGACGAAAGACACGTCTCCAGTGTTTTAGATGATCGTGCACTGCGAGGTCCTAACGTCGACTCGGACTACTATCTTGTTGCAGCCAAGATTCGCAAAAAAAGCACGCCAACAAACACATGGAAGATTCGACGTCGAGAAACTGTAATCTGAACGATTTTCTACTCGACTTGCACTCCTGTCTCTCAGAGCACTCGTCAACAACTCGATATAAGGGAACTGTGGGACGGCATTTCAAACTCTTTACGTACAGCCGCAACCGAAACCATTGAATTTCGAAAAATGCAAAAGAACAGCTAGTATGACGAACAGTGATGCAGCGGAGAGAAAACAGACTGCCTGCCTCGCAAGGTTACGATCGACCACAACATGTGCAGGATGGGATAGATATCGAGAGTTTAAGAGGGAAGCGGGACGCATTTGCAGACAGAAACATAGAGAGTAATGCTCGAAAATTCTACAAAAAAATGCTATGGCTTACAGAAGGTTTCACGACCGAAACATACTCTCGTAGAATCCACAAAGATGATCTAGTCACCGTTACCTAGAGTATACTTAAATTATGAAGGGAACACTTCTTCAGCCTGCTGAATGGCAGTTAACGTACAACGGCAGGAGAAGGCGAACCCGATTTCCCAATCGATGGCGATGGAGCAGACGTTCCATTGCGCGACCATGAAGAAGTTCGAATAGCAATTACCCGTCTGAAGAACAACAAAGTTACGGGAGCCGATGGATTTTCGGCCGAGCTATGCAAACACGGTGGCGAAGAACTGATAAGCTCAGGTTCTTTGTCAAGTCATACCAATGGTCGGACGAAAGCATGCCCTACGATTGAAATTTAAGTATGCTCTGCCCAATACATAAAAAGGAAAACCCCACAATCTGTACCATCTACCATAGAATAATCCTCCTTAACATCGCGTAAAAGTTTCTATCGAGCGTATTGCGTGAAAGATTGAAGCCCACCGTCAATAAAGTGATTGGACCTTATCAGTGTGGCTTTAGACCTGGAAAATCAACAACCGACCAAATATTCACCATGCGCCAAGTTTTGGAAAAGACCCGTGAAAGGAGAATCGACACATACCACCTATTCGTTGATTTCACAGCTGCTTTCGACAGCACGAAAAGGAGCTGCCTTTGTGTCGCGATGTCTGAATTTGGTATTCCCGCAGAACTAATACGGCTATGTAAACTGACGTTGAGCGCCACCAAAAGCTCCGTCAGGATCGGGAAAGACCTCTCCGAGTCGTTCGATACCATTAGGGGTTTTCAGACAAAGTGATTATCTCTCCTGCGACTTCTTCAATATATTGCTGGAGGAAATAATTAGAGCTGCAGAACTTAATCGAGCAGATATAATTTTATAAGGCTGTACAACTGTTTGGCGTATGTCGACGATATTGATATCATTGGTCTCTGCAACCCCGCTGTTAGTTCTGCTTACTCCAAACTAAACAAAGAAGCAAAGCAGATGGGTCTGGAAGTGAATGTGGGCAAAACGAATTATTTTCTGTCATCAAAAGAATAGTCGTCGCAAAAACCAAACTCTATAAGTCACTCATAATTCCCGTCCTGAAATATGGTGCAGAGGCTTGGAAGATGACAACAACTGATGAGACGGCGTTGCGAGTTTTCGAGAGAAAAGTTCTGCGAAATATTTATGGACCTTTGCGCTTTGGGCATGGAATGTCGCATTCGATGGAAGCTGTTTGAGATATATGACGACATTGACATATTTTAGCGAATTAAAAGACAGCGACTACGCTGTATAGATCATGCCGTCTGAGTAGACGAAAACACTCCAGCTCTGAAAGTATTCAAGGCAGTACCCGCAGGCGGAAGTAGAGGAAGAGAAAGACCTCCACTTTGTTGGTAGGACCATTTGGAGAAGGACCTGGGTTCGCTTGGAATACCTAATTGGCGCCACGTAGCGAAAAGAAAAAAACGAATGGTGCTCTGTTTTTTACTCGGCTATAATCGCGTAAGCGGTGTCTACACCAATACAGAAGAAGATGCATAACACACAGGTAAGCTATGCGCTAAAAAAAGTTTTTATATTTTTTATATTTTCAATATTTTGCAGTCGTTAAAATTTAATTTTGGTGTCTAGCCTTGACTTAATTCTTTGACAGAGTATACGATTGTATAAACATACTCTGTTTTATTATTTTTATATTCCCATTTTCCATTTTAAACATTTAATTACATTATTAGTTTTTCATACGAATTCTTGATAGTTGAAAGGTACCTTCGTTATAAGTATTTGCATGTACCAATGTGCATTCTCATTTCTGTTAAAAGGTCATCAATTCATTAAGTTTTACAAACAGGGTTGAGTGAAGTTTCCCAATATCTGCATTTCCTGTATGATTATTTGGTCTTATGGGATAGTCTTCTAGTCCTCATTCATTCAAATTCATTCCCTATTATAATATTATTATTGGTTTATTGGATGTCACATCACATTCACATCACTTCACCACACCGAAACACACCAATCACCCCATAACCAAAAGCACGCATTTCCTCATCACGCGAGAGAACACTACATATTAACACACACACACGCCAATGCATCACAGCACGATCCAGCATACCAATTGTAATAAAAGCGAGAACGAACGAGAAAGGATCTTGCACACCTTTTGTCGATACGACGTCGAGCGATTTCCATCTCCGCTTTCGCAGCATCCCGGTTCCTTTGCGCCTGTATATTCATACATATATTTAATGTGTAAAGCTACCTTTTCAAGCGAATTTTCTACCAACCATTTTTTAATTGCATTTTGCAAGAAATAATTTTTTTTTATAACGATCTCTGGGAATTTGTGTACTTTTCCCTTTAACGGTAATTGTGAGTTACCTGTAAGGTGAGTTTTATACATGGTCCTTCGAGCCATAAAGAAGGGCACTGTGGCTAAATAAAGTCAAGAAAAATTAAAATTTCAAAAAAAAATTTGAATGTGAGAAATTGCGGTAATAAAAACCGAAAAGTTAATAACAAATGACAAAAACAAATCAAAAAGCAAACAACAAAAAACATATGTGCCAAAAACCGTGTTAGGGAAGCAACAAGTGCAGTTTTCTTTTTCTCTTTTTTAATGTTTCTTTATTTATTGGATCTGCTTAGTAAAACCCAATAATAAGTATTCAAATCTTAAATCTATTTAAAACGAAAGAAGGTTGAGAATATAGTTGAGCTTTTATGGTAGGACGTTGCTCTCTAGTAGGCTGGTAGATCACTTCTTTTTAAACGTGTTCGATTGCAGGAATTTGCCAAGGCATTAGCCAATGGGCTTGAATGTTCAGGAAGTTTAGAAATGTATCTCATTCTGCTTTCCTCTATCTCCTTCCTTACAATAGGAATATCAAGATCTTTGTGTATGTTTTCATTACGCATTTACAATGGTGCACCTTGATTGTTGTAAGCATTTTACTAGAACCCTGTCGTACCCAACAGTTGAATGCCATAGATCCAAGTCAGCTTAATGATTGCGCTGTATAATAGGACATTGATGTTTAGAATTTTTATTTAAAAGCCAATTTAAATTTGCTGTTCTTAACTTCATTCAAGTTATTTTACCAGCTATATGTTTTCGCCACTTGAGCCTTCGATCCAGGTGAATCCCAAGATAAGTAACATCGTTTGCTTGCGGTACTAAAAAATTTTTATTTTTACTGCCGGGTACATTTTTTGCCTTAGCGAAAATGTAATATGCTTGCACTTTTGTTCATTCCCATTTATACCCCAGTTTGTTAGTCATTCTTCGACAGAACTTAAGTGCTCCGCTAATATTATTGAAGCTTATTAAAGCTGTGTCATCCGTAATAATTGAAGTCAATAGCCAATAGCTGATGGAAAATTTGCTGTATACATATATGTATGATGTATAGAGTTGGGCCTAAAACACTACCCTGTGGTACACCAGCCCTTATCGGTCGTTCATCAGATATGAAATCTCCTACTTTAAACATAAATTGCCTATTTTTAAATACGCTTTAAATCTTATGTATATAAAAGGCTTTTATTCTACACCTTACCAAACGTCTGAGCCACGTCTAGAAATATGGCTGAACAGTACTCAAATGCTTTTCTTATTTCGTTAGTAATTACATTTACTTGCTCTATCGTGTTATATCTTTCACAGAACCCGAATTGGCGCGATAGTATTATATTCTTTTTGTAGAGGAATGGAGACATCTTTGATAGTAACACTTTTTCAAAACTAAAGACAGTTGTGTGAAGTCATTCCCAGGTTTATCCCTCAAGATAATCTGCGACTTTTTCCATGAATTAGGTTAGTATCCGAGATTACGAAGTGCATTAAAGAGCAAAGACAGCACTTCTACAACAAAATATTTGGTAACTCAACTAGCATTTTTGTGGTTATATTATCATTTCCCGGCTACGTTTTTGGGTTAAGTTCTTTTATTATTCTAATAATTTAAGAAGGTGAAGTCTTAAAAGACTCGAGTGACTCGTTAACTGTGTTGGGTAACTGGACAGCTCAAAGTTGTTCTCTGGGTAATTTAAATGAAATACCTTTCCTACATTGTTTGCAAAATAATTAAAAAATAATTTTTTCCTCGTCCCTTCGAACCCAATTTTTACCCAGGCATGTTGGAGTCAGTTGGTGGCTTCATGGATTCTCGTATTGCACGCCTTTTTTTCATTTACAAGCTTTTCTATTTCTCTATTAGAGATTTTTCTGAAACCAAGCGATATATAAGGTTGTTCACATATCTTTATTAGTACAGGAGAGTGATCAGAAGATAAATCAGTACATGTATCAACTGTTATGTGCGATTTATCTATATTTTTAATTACAGCAAAGTCAATTAAATCTGGTATTTTTTTACGATCACTAGGCCAATATGGCGGCTTACCAAGAGACATTATCAAGGTTATTGTGCAATTAATTATAGTGTTATACGGTTGTCGTATTTTCGGATTAATTAGGCGTGACCCCAATACGTGTGTTTTGCATTGTAATCTCCATTTGCCAGAAATATTTTTTTCATCCAGAAATATAATCAGTTCCAATTTATGTTCGTTAACACCGTTAACATTCCATGTTCAGTACACTCATTATACCCCGAACAGGGTATATTAAATGTGTCACAAAGATTGTGAAACCCAGAAGGAAGCGTCGGAGACCCCATAAAGTATACATCCTCACCTGAAATGCAAAATAACGTATCATCGAAAAATTAAAAATTGACGGTATTATTGATTACGCTTCACTACTTCAAATTACATACATAATATTGCATATGTTTAACATTTTCAAGTTTTGCACTCAGATGTAAACCAGTTTTAACCAATATTAAATTTTTTTTTTTCACTTATGTTCCATTTTATTTCGCGTTTCATTCATGCCACTGTAAATTTCCGAAAATGTTGTTACGTTATTTTGCATTTCAGGTGACGATATATAAGTAAATGATTAGTAGAGTGAGCTGATTCGATATACATATATACGAACTAGTCCCTCAGTTTTTAAGATATCGTTTTGAAATATTGCAAACGCCATTTTCTCTTCAAGAAGCTGCTCATTTGTCGGAACTGCCGATATCGGACCACTATAACATATAGCTGCCATGCAAACTGAACGATCGGAATCAAGTTCTTGTATAGAAAACTTTCACATTTGGCAATGTATCTTCACAAAAGTTGGCGTAGGTCATTTTCTAAGAAAATAATGTAATATCCGAAGAAATTGTTCAGTCCGGTTTAATATAGCATATAGCTGCCATACACACTGAACGATCGGAAAAAAGTTCTTGTATGGATAACTTTTGCATTTGACAAGATACATATATTCACGAAATTTGGTATAGATTATTTTCTAAGACAACAATGTAATATCCAAAGAAATTGATTACATCGTCTTACTATAGCATATAGCTGCCATACAAACTGAACGATCGGAATCTAGTGCTGGTGTGGAGAACTTTTGCATTTGACAATATATATTCATGAAATATGGTATAGATTATTTCCTAAGGCAACAATGAAATATCCGAAGAAATTGCTCAGAACGGGCATATAGCTGAAAATATGTCAAGCCAAAACCCGTGTTTATTTTTGTGCAATGACACGTAAAAATATAATTGCAACACTGTTTTAGCTGTCATTTTACATAAAGACAGATTATGCCGTTAAATTGTTGAGGAAGGTAAGCTTTAAATGGATTTTATAATTTCTATTAATTCTAAAGAATTTTTACAGTTTTCCATAAGAATGAATGCGCCACCAGCGAAGAGCAAAAGGCAGCAGCCAAACAAGAAGTGGAAGGAGAGTGAGGTGCACTCCATAATAGAGTTTTTAATGGAAGAGGCGGAATTTGAAGTAAGTTCATACGTTTTTTTTTTAATTTTTGATCTAAATCGGGTTTCTACCTTTTAAGGCTCCAACGATGAAAACTATTTTTACAAAAACCTCAGTTGGATGTCTCATGAGATTTGAAGGCCGACATTTGAAGGCGCAGTAACGTAAAGCCAATAACTGGCCTTCGTCAACGGGTGCAGGACTACAAGATCAAGCTGACGGCAGACCCATCAAAGATTGGTATTATATTGATATTTTAAATAGAGCATGTCTACTAATTTCAATAAAAATTTCTAAAATGTGTCCCTATTGCGACCAGCTGAGGGAAATATTTGGAAAGCGGTTGCCGGCCATGTACCCTTTACTGGTTGAAAGTAACCTTCCTTCGCCTCAGTTGTGTTCAGTTAGTCCCGCGATAGAATTCGAAGTAGAGTTCTTGGAAATGGAATGCTGCTGCGCTATCCGATCGCACATGCGCAGAACATGCTTATTCGCTGCCAAATTTATATTTTYACAATACAATTTGTTTATATTTATTTAGTTATCATTCACCGTCGATCTGTCATCGTAACCGGTTGCTTTTCGCTCTTTGCTTATTGAGTTTGTTAAAACGGTATAAC
>NW_017537049.1:57660-58939 GCF_001853355.1 Bactrocera latifrons
ATATATATATATATATATATATATACATATATATTATCATCACTAAATACTGAAAACCTGAGATAGCTACCACATTTGGGAACGGGTGGGATTCCTGATCTCCGGCATGTAGCTAAATTATATAAAACGTATATTTTGTGATTAAAATAATGTTTACTTAAGGAATGGGAAAGATGGATTTTATAATTATCTCTTAATTTACCTCACAATGAAAAATTATGTTTTACAGATGTAAAGATTTATTATGATATGTAAAACCGAATTTTACTGCAATACATACATATATTTCTTCTGGTCTACTCATTATCAAATATAATTTCCGATTTGTCCATGAATAAGTCAACTAAACGCTTAAAAATATACAGCACATTTATGTATACTATCAAGAAGGTATAATGAAATTTTTAAATAACAGAATTAAGCTTCATTSAAGAACCAAAATTGAATATAGTATTAATAAATGTATGTATTTACAAATGTATGTATATAATATCATAAAATATAAATAATTATAATAGCATTTTCTTTTGCGCAACGTGTTTTGACCTCTCGCTACCGTTATTCACCAGAGGCGGCCAAGATGTTTTTATTGTGAACGTACCCTTGGGGAGTAGGTTAAGTACTGTGAATGGTCACTTCCGCTACTCCCTTGTACCATGGTCACGACTTTATTTTTTGCACTAACTTAAATCGCAAGAAGCAGCAATTCTATGTTTGCTTGTACAGTAGGCATATCTCCAAAAAATTTAGTGATAATAACTGCATATAGGTAATGCACTTAAAGTAGGCGCGAATAGATGCGCTTATACTTAATATGTAGATATGTATGTAAACTAATTATGATAGAATGAATAGAGCATATGCTAACGGTGTGCATATATGCCTCCATGTCAATGGCTGAATGCAAATAACAAAAGAGAGAAGAAATAACGCTACAATCAGGCGACATTTATCCTATAGGCTTAGCGTATGCAAACTTAGATGGAGGACGATACCCTATACAATATCTCAATCTCTAACATCCTCCCCGGCTGAATCCTCGTGGTTCAGAACTTCTTCCTTTATTCCGGTTAGTCTTACTCCCTTTTGTACAAGACGTTGACAGTGGCGTTTGACGTACCCGCCTTAAGGGATCTCAACTCGGAGATTCGGCGTATGGTAAATCAGCATAAGCGGACGAAATGGATAGAGCACCTGAAGTCCTGCAACCTCKCYACCGGTGTGAGTAAGCTTTGGGCTACTGTCAAAGCTTTGTCTAACCCGAAGAGGCACGACGACC
>NW_017537049.1:60853-74846 GCF_001853355.1 Bactrocera latifrons
ATGCAATGAGTCTCCGCATGACACTGACCACCTCTTTGCATGCCCAACCAACCCCACCCATCTAACACCCCTTTCCCTTTGGTCCGACCCCGTCGAAACARMAYRTTKCCTGGGCCTCCCGTTAGATGACATCGACGACAACACTGATAACCCTCACCATCCCAACGGGGATTGATAATCGTTACAACAACAACAACAACACGTACCCGCCTTCATCCGCCAACCGATCTTTGTTGTATTCTATCGTAATGACGCGGACAAGACCATCTCTAACAGGATTGGTGTCCTTGGTACCCATACGCCAATATTCGGGAAGCAAATTACCATTTTGAATAATTTGAGGTTTGGTTTAATCCTCATCCACTTGTCACGGGCCCGAAGCGAATTCAGATATTCATTTTGCCAACGTTTCCAAAAAGGTTCGAACATTCCTTGCAAGCGTTGCCGATAATGGTGGCGGTTGTGCGGTATATCTGGTAGCGGTGACTCAGGACGACAGGATTGTCGCCAATTAGGAAATTGCCTGGCGTTAAACAGGACTACTTCGAGGTCATCGGTAAGGCTTCAATTAGAATTAAGACAAGCTTCAATGCTTGCCAATAGTGTTAATACAAGTAGCTCATGGTATCGCAATGACTGTTGGCTCATAATGCGAAGTAAATATTTCTTGGCCGAGCGGACCGCTGCACATGGGTCGATTTTAGGTCAAAAATATTCTACAGCCTTTTTTGCTTTTTTTTGGCTATATTATACCAGGTGCTTGTAATCTTTATACTATCCTTGGATGGGTAACACTCTTTTTTTGCCTTGATTAACAGCATAGCACAGGTAAAGTGATTTATTTTTGTTTCTAATGATTTCATGTCATTCGCTTTGTTAAATCGGCTTTAACAAACATTGAAAGAGCTTGCAGTAGTGTAAGATACAAAAACTCTGTTCGATCTGATTTTGCTATTTTGAAATGGCGTCCTCACTAATAATAGATCTAATTTTTTCCGCCCTTCCGCGTTTAGTTCTTTCACTATAATCGCTAAATGATTTCCAACATTTGTCGGAAGTTCCGTATAACCAACATACCAAAATGTTTGTTTCAAATTGTTTATATTATATGGTGTGTCACCATAACAGGCCAAGAGGTAATTTTCATAATAATTTAAATTTTCATCCAAATTAGGCAAATTGTGCTGTTGTATTTTATAGTAAAGATAAAGTCGCGTCACTATTTTTACGCCAGAAGTATCAAAAGCATACTTAAACTTACGTGTGTAGGTATATGTATTTAATATTTTCATTGCGATTTAAGAAATGCTTATGAAGATTGGTAAGTTTTAAAAAATAAAATTTCAAAATGAACTATGTTTCATAATAACGATTTTAACCCATTGTACGATGAATTTAATGATTACTTTGAATTAATACAAGATTTCTTCAGAGCATATTGCTCTTGTCAATTGTGGGCTTTTATACGTACATACATATGCAAGGCAGTTTTTATACACCCAACTCCTCTTTTTTTACACGGTAGTTATGTTAGTCAGAAATCCGTGTAAAAAAGCGTTGTTAAAAAGAGGTGTTTCCTATAGTAAACCGGGGCATACGTTATATGTCATCTGAAATAAAGAACTATATTTACTTCGAAAAACCGTGTAAAAATGTTGAAAACTATAAAATTTCCGATATGTATACAAATTGTATGTTCAAATGGCATTTTATTGAGCATTAAAACATGAAATACATTATTCATACAGGTGAAAATTTGGTAGATTAAGCAAAAAACAGAAAAATTAGAATAGAAATAAGGAAAAAATATTTACATAGCTACATAATTATTCGGCGTTACTTGATGACAAGCTCAATTGTTTGCGACGAACTGGACTAAAGTCATTTAAGAGTTATCGAATAAGGGGATTTCCCAGTTCCTACTATGTATGTTCATTTCAGCAATGGTGCTAAGTGTGGTGAAAACAAACATAATTACAAGATAATGCTAAGCGCTCATTTGTGCATATGTGTTTGAAGAAACAGTGGTTCATAAACTGAAGTTATTATAATTTAAATGTGCAGAAATGTTATCAGCTCGTGAAAAATGCGCCCAAAAAAGAGGAAGAAAAGTATTTAAGTCAGGAAAGCTCTGGTATGTAAAAAACATGTCCAGATGAAAAAATAAAATATTCAAAGGAATTACGACGCGCAACCCGAAGAAAAAACAAAATATTCAAAGGAATTACGACGCGCAACCCGAAGAATATGGTTTACATTTACATTTTACAGGTGAGTCCCGTACCGATTTTTTTATGAACTTGTGACAACATTAAAGTAGAGATTTGTAAGTTATTAAGTTTTTCCAAATATGGTATTATTTGTAATACTGTACTTTTAGGAGTGTTCTGTTGATAGTTACGGTGCAATCCATGTTATCTAAGTGATTGTACTTAAAATGCTTTTAGGTAACCACTCATTTTTCGATGGAGATTTCATTAAAGAATGCATTTTGGAAACTGCTGGAACTTTAACCAAAAAAACATCTTTCGAAATATTTATTATTATTTTTATTATTTATCTTACATTTTATAAATTTATGGTAGTTATAAAGAAACTTAAAATTGTTAGGCAATTTTACAATTGTTACCCACAGTGCAACTACCCATATACACGCGCTCTCTCTACGTTCACAATGAAAGCATCTTGGCCGCCTTTTGAGAATAYCAGTAGTGAGAGGTCAAAATAGGTTGCGCAAAAGAAAATGCTATAATTATTTATACTTTATTATACTATGTATATACATACATTTATAAATACTATATTAAATTTGGTCATAGAAAGAAGTTTAATGCTGTTATCTAAAAAATTAATTATACCTTATTGATAGTATAGATAAATTTACCGTATAGTTTTAAGCGTTTTAGTTGACTTATTCATGGACAAATTGGAAAATATATTTGATAATGAGTGGACCAGTAAAATTCGGTTTGACGTGTTATAATAATTCATTGCAACAGTAAAAAAAAATTGTTTATTGTAAGGTAAATCAAGAAATAATAATAGAACCCATGTTTCCAATACTTTAAGTATAATTTTTTTTATATACATACAAGGAGCATTCCAAAGTAAAAAGGACTTTTTGAATCTAGTGACGCCATCTCTTTGTCGACTGGTGCGTTAAAATCTGCTATCTTTATCCATTTTCCGGTGAGGATTTCATGGCATTTCATTGATTGGAAGTACAGTTATTGAGTTTTAAGTGTTAGTATGTTTGTGTTATCGGTGCGAAAATGAGGTTTGCACAAAGAGCCAACATTAAGTTTTGTTTTAAAATTGGTAAAACAAGTTTATGGCTATGATTGCCTATCCCGTGCAGCGTGCCCGAATGGTTTTAACGTTTTCTAAGTGGTCGTGAGGACATAAATGACGATCAAAATGTGGGCCAATCAAAACCCGTGATCACCGGAAATTCCATCGAAACTGTTTGTGAATCTCATCAATGAAATTCATGGAAATAGAATTGAACGTTTCCAAAATACCGACTTATCACATTTTGACCAAACATTTGAGCTTACGAACGGTTTGTTCCACACAAATTGACTGACGACCAAAGATTGCTTAGAATCCAACATTCGAAGCACGATTATTTAACCAAAAATCACATTTTAACCATTAACCACTCCTCGTATTCACTTGATATGACATCCCGCCACTTCTTCCTTTTCGGAAAAATGTATTTGCCCATGAAAGGAAAGCGTAATGCAGACGTAGAGGCCAAAAGGTTTGCACCGGCATACGGGCGGTCATACCCGCCAACGAGCTAAAAAGCTCGTCCCACATTCCTTTGAACTATTTAAAAAGCTATATTGAAGCAGAAGGAAACGATTTTGAATAAAATAAATTGATTTTGCCGAACAAATTATTCTTTTTTTCCCCCCCAAATGTAGTGTTTGTGTAGGAATATTGTAGTTATCTCAGTTCATTATATAGAAGATTGCGAGATATGTGCAATCCTTTTGAGATGAGTGCCGAATTGTAAGAAATTGAGTTGAAAATGATAAATTGTATTTTTTTTAATAATTCATTTACTTATTTAAGTTCAAAAAAAACTTTACACTTAACAATGACGACTTCAAGTATGAAATGAATGTCTGAATTCATGACACCTACTGCTTTTTTTGATCGGTTTCAATTCTAATTCCGACAACTATCTGATTCCACAACACCCCTGTATATTTACTTACCACCACTCACCCATCAAAATTATTGAACATCTGAACACCCTATATTTGCACCAAATGAAGGATTTTATCAGTATAGTGTCAGAGATAATGAGATCCCCAACTCCTCTCCCACTGGAAGTGAGAGACCAATTGCTAAACGTCAAAACTTACCGAACTTTGAAAGTTGACTGGATTGAGTAGGTTTTGACGTTTTGCAATTGGAATGACTGGAACGGCCAGATTGAAATTATCGCAAAAATATATGTGAACGGAGGAATTTATTGCCGCCGTTCAAGATCGCTAATAAAAATTTAAAATAATGAAAATCAAAGAAAATGCGAAATTTAAATATATATTATAAAACGTTTTGTAATTTGATGCATAATGAATTAATTTTCTATTACAAATGATTAAAAACATTTATTAGTTTAGAACTAATACTATAGAAAATATAATACATATAGAAAATATTTCATCTATCAAGCGGATTAAAAAGAAATAATACAAATATTAATCCACATATGCATTTATTAAATATTCATTACATGATACAAATAAAGACAACAGCAGCATTATTCAGTTTTTATAGCGAACTTTGCTTTGGTGTCTCCCAAAATGCGCAAAGAATTACAAATAATTTCAATACAAATTTCAGAAATGGAGCTCGGCAGGTACCTATTATCCACACACGATTTTTGTTCAATGCATCCAATGGAATAAAACTTCATATAAATTGAGATAAATCATTAATAAATATAATTTGTAATAGCAAAATAAAATCCTTAATACGGTATGTCAGCATAAATCCAGATAAAGCTAGGCCATTTTCATTATGCCCAAATTGAAGATAAATCCCAGATTTTAATAATACGATCCTGTCCAACGGTCAATAACAACTTTCGATTCTCATCCATGTCCATATTAATGATAGAATGTTTTGCATCATGAAATGAAGCCAATGATGGACGTCTAAAACTTGTCGCATTTTTAATATATTCTCACAACATATAAATAAACATACTCAACACTTTGTAATTGCTTATAGCAAGGGTCACAACAACGAACATCGAATTCAAATCCCATTATAGGAATATTAATACGGTTTACAGAGCAACTGTCACATACAGCCTTTCCACAGTGTCGACAATGGTGCTGTCGAATGCCTGAAAATTATAAAACATATTGTAAATGTATTACTAAATTGAAAGCAAAGACTACTAGACTATTTCCGAAATCCCTAAAGAGCAAATGAAGTTAATTTATTATAGCACATGCTTCCAACGGAAGCTCTGGTAATTTGTTTGATTCGGTTTGTTTTGTTCAATGCATCCACTTTAAAGCTTTCTGAATGATTTAATGTGGAGTCGATTTTAAGGAAACAAACAAACTGAATCAAACAAACTACCAGCACTTCCGTTGGAAACCTGTGACACAATATAATATCGTATGATTGCACAATTCTGTTCCTTTTTTTTTATAATGGATAAAACCTTTTTCAGCAACAAAAAATATTTGCGGAATCTAGTAATTTCATGAATATATAAATATATATTATTAAATCAAAACCTAGATATGATCTCAGTAGCATTAAAAAATTGCGGTGCAAATATTTCAAGCTTAGTTCAAATAGGTTCATTGGATACTGTCAATTTTAGACTAATACTTAAGTAGAGAGATTTCAATTTGAAGATCCATCCCAAAGTTGTACAACCTCTCCGCCAGTGAAAACAAGCTATAGACTACTTACCCAAAACGCCAAAGAATTGCCCATCAATTGCTTTTACCGACGAAGAGAGTCAAGATGTGATCTATAAGACTAAAACGTCTAAGTTCATCGGTCTATCGCCGGGAGTAAAGTTCTTCACAAAGGTTCTCAACTTCTCCCTGACACCAATCTACCAACTTAGAGAAGTCTTACAATTAAAGTCATGAACTACACATTCGCTTGATTGCAGTAGAAACAAACAGACATGCCAGAACACCGCACATTGGATTATCACATGATGACTTTTGATGTCCCTCGTCGAACAACGTAATTATGAAGCCTACATTTCTGCTAGGAAGTTTTCGCACAAATCATCATTACAGTGACCAACTTGGAGCAGAACTGCTTCGTAGGGAGAGCTTCAATACACCTTCAAAATTTCCTTCTTGAGCAATTCAACTTCAGTTCCACCCAACTCTTTTCCGATATTACGATTTTGGACTATTTTCAGTCGAAGTTTGATTGGAATAGCAAAATTGTCCATTCGAATTTCCTAACACCAAGGAAACAAAAATTTTATTGGCAATTAAATGGATTTTAAATAATGCTTATTGCATATTCATAAGTTATTCTCGTTTAAATGGGGAATTACTATTTGTTTTTTTTTTTTTTTTACTAAATGAGATGAAGTAGGTTTCCACAAACTCTTTATTTCCTTGCTGGCGCTAGTTATCAATAATAAAATGCACAATACTTTTAACTCTGTACTGAGAGCAACCTACGATATCAACATATGGTTAAAAAAAATTAGCTTTTAAATGTTATGAAAACACAAAACACAAATGACTGAAAAAGAGCAAAACGCTTCAAAAATTTAATTTTACTTAATATGTATATTTCTAGAATAGTAGATTATATTGGGCAAAGAAGGTATCTTTGGCACTACGGTCGGTAAATTTAGCTTCCGAGGAAACATCCTCAAATGGGTTGAGGCTGATCGACTTCGTCGGGGCCCGAAATATGGTTATCTGTAGTACTAGATTCCAGCATAAGAAGATACATCAAGCTACCTGGCTGTCTCCGGATCGCAAAACCACCAACCAGATCGATCATGTTGTGATAGATGGAAGACACGTCTCCAGTGGTTTAGTTTTGCCTGCACTCCGAGGTCCTAACATCGACTCGGACCACTTTCTTGTTGCAGCCAAGATTCGCACACGCCTCTGTGCTGCAAAAAACTCATCAAACACAAGGAAGGTTCGATGTCGAGAAGCTGCAATCACAACAGACAGCCGAACGATTTTCTACTCGGCTTGCACTCCTGCCCTCTGAGAGCACTCGTCAACAACTCGGTATAAGGGAACTGTGGGACGGCATTTCAAACTCTTTACGTACCTCGCAACGTTACGATCGACCACAACACGTGCGGGATGGGATAGATACCGAGAGTTGAAGAGGGAAGCGAGACGCATTTGCAGGCAGAAAAAAAAAAGATTCAGAAATGCGTGAGTGCGAAGAGCTTGGTAAGCTGGCCGACACGGGTAATGCCCGAAAATTCTACGAAAAAATGCGGCGGCATACAGAAAGTTTCAAGACCGGAGCATACTCTTGTAGAACCCCAAAGGTGATCTAGTCACCGATGCCGAGAGCATACTTAAATTGTGGAGGGAACACTTCTCCAGCCTGCTGAATGGCAGTGAACGCACAGCGCTAGGAGAAGACGAACCCGATTCCCCAATCGATGACGATGGAGCAGAAGTTCCATTGCCCGACCAGGAAGAAGTTCGAATAGCAATTACCCGCCTGCAGAACAACAAAGCGGTGGGGGCCGATGGATTGCCGATCAAGCTATTCAAACACGGCGGCGGAGAACTTATAAGGGGCATGCATCAGTTTCTTTGTAAAATATGGTCAGACGAAAGCATGCCCAACGATTGGAATTTAAGTGTGCTATGCCCAATCCTCAAAAAAGGAGACAACACAATCTGCGCCAACTACCGTGGGATAAGCCTCCTCAACATTRCATATAAGATTCTGTCGAGCGTATTATATCAAAGATTAAAGCCCACCGTCAACAAACTGATTGGACCTTATCAGACTTCTTCAGACCTGGAAAATCAACAACCGACCAGATATTCACCATGCGCCAAATCTTGGAAAATACCCGTGAAAGGAGAATCGACACTCACCACCTCTTCGTCGATTTCAGAACTGCTTTCGGTAGCACGAAAAGGAGCTGCCTTTATGCTCCAATGTCTGAATTTTGTATCCCTACAAAACTTATACGGCTGTGTAAGCTGACGTTGAACAACACCAAAAGCTCCGTCAGAATCGGGAAGGACCTCTCCGAGCCGTTCGATACCAACCGAGGTTTCAGACAAGGCGATTCCTTATCATGCGACTTTTTCAACCTGCTGGAGAAAATAGTTCGAGCTGCAGAATTAAATAGAGAAGGTCTTCTATAAGAGTGTACAGCTGATGGCGTATGCCGATGATATTGATATCATCGTCCTCAACTCCCGCGCCGTTAGTTCTGCTTTCTCCAGACTGGACAAGGAAGCAACACAATTGCTTATGGCTGTGAACGAGAGCAAGACGAAATATCTCCTGTCATCAAACAAACAGTCGTCGCACTCGCGACTTGGCGTTCACGTCACTGTTGACAGTTAGAAGTCTTTGACGTTGTAGATAATTTCGTCTATCTTGGAACCAGCGTAAACACCACCAACAATGTCAGCCTAGAAATCCAACGCAGGATAATTCTTGCCAACAGGTACTATTTCGGACTGTGCAGGCAATTGAGAAGCAAAGGCCTTTCTCGACAAACAAAAACCAAAYTCTATAAGTCACTCATAATTCCCGTCCTGCTATATGATGCAGAGGCTTGGACGATGTCAACAACGGATGAGTCGACGTTGCCAGTTTCCGAGAGAAAAGTTCTGCGAAAGATTTATGGACCTTTGCGCGTTGGCCACGGCGAATAGCGCATTCGATGGAACGATGAGCTGTACGAGATATACGACGACATTGACATAGTTCAGCGAATTAAAAGACAGCGGCTACGGTGGCAAGGTCATGTTGTCCGGATGGACGAAAACACTCCAGCTCTGAAAGTATTCGACGCAGTACCCGCCGGGGGAAGCAGAAAAAGAGGAAGACCTCCACTCCGTTAGAAGAACCAAGTGGAGAAGGACCTGGCTCCACTTGGAATATCTAATTGGCGCCACGTAGCGAAAAGAAGAAAGGACTGGCGCGCGGTTGTTAACTCGGCTATAATCGCGTAAACGGTGACTACGCCAATCAAGAAGAAGGCGAATACACGGAGAAACGAAAGTAAATAAGAAATGCACAATAAATCTATTTGGTGTAAATTCCGACTTCATCTTCCTAATTTGCTAGCATTTGATGCCATAATTGGGCTTGACCTGCTAAAGCAGGTTAACGCCGTTGTAGACTTAAAAAAGGGCGTAATTAGTCATGACTTTGGAACTAAAAAGTTGTTATTTGTAAAATGCGAAAGCATAAATGTTATTAAAATACAACAAGACAATGTACCCATCGCTGTAAAAAAAGATTTTTTAAATATGATCAAGAAAAGATCTAATGCTTTTGCCGATCCAAATACGGCTTTACCTTTTAATACAAATGTTGTTGCAACCATTCGCACGAAACACGAGGAACCCGTCTACTCTAAGTTATACCCATACCCAACCCCCATAGACTTTGTGAATAAGGAAGTAAAAGAACTCTTGCAAAATGGAATTATCAGGCATTCTAGGTCCCCTTCCAATAACCCGATTTGGGTCGTAGATAAGAAGGGACTCGATTAGCTAGGCAACAAAAAGAAAAGTATGCTAATCGATTTTAGGAAACTAAATGAAATTACCATTGACGACAAGTACCCCATACCAAACGTTATGTCCATTTTATCAAACATGGGTCGGTCACAGTACTTTACAACTCTCGACTTGAAATCAGGGTTTCATCAAATCGAGCTCGCAGAGCGAGACAGAGAGAAAACAGCCTTTTCCAGCCTTTATGAATTCTGTAGGCTACCATTCTGTTTAAAGAACGCGCCTAGCATATTCCAAAGAGCGATAGATGATGTACTTAGGGAACAAATATATAGAAGCTGTTATGTTTACGTAGATCACGTGATGATTTTCTCACCTACGAAAGAACAGCATGTTAAAGACATAGACTGGGTTTTAAAAAGCTTATGTGATGCTAACATGAAGGTCTCAGTAGAAAAATCCAATTTCTTCAAAAGCGAAGCTGAGTACCTCGGGTTCGTAGTGTCAAGGCATGGCATAAAGACATGCGCAGACAAAGTTAGCGCTATTCTAAATTTCCCGGCTCCGGAAACATTGTACAGTCTGAGATCGTTTATAGGATTAGCCAGCTACTACAGATGTTTTATGAAGGTCTTCGCCAGTATAGCCAAGCCTTTAACTGACATTTTGAAGGGTGAAAATGGAAGGGTCAGTGCTAATCAATTTAAAAGAGTGAAAATAGTTTAAAATTCAAAGCAACTCCAAGCATTTGATACCTTGAAGCAGATTTTGGTGATTTCTTATTATAAAAAACCGTTTGATTTGACGACGGACGCTTCAAACCATGGCTTGGGTGCTGTTCTGTCACAAGAAGGCAGGCCTATAACCATGATTTCTAGAACCTTAAAGGATCAAGAGCTTAACTTTGCCACAAACGATAGAGAACTTCTGGCCATTGTCTGGGCTTTAAAGAGCCTTATTAACTACATTTATAGTGTACGACAATTAAATATTTTTACTGATCACCAGCCTCTGACGTTTGCAGTTTCAGATAAAAATTCAAATGCAAAGCTTAAACACAACGCCAAATTATATTATAAACCCGGAAAAGAAAATTACGTCGCCGATGCTCTGTCGCGTCAGCCACTGAACATAATAGAAGAAGTTTCAAATTCAAACTCAGCAACGATTCATAGCGAACGGTCATTAAGTTATACCATAGCGGCAGTTGAAAAGCCGGTAAATTGCTTCAAAAATYAAATAATTATTGAAGAAGCTGAAATACCATCGAAACGAACATTTATTATTTTTGGAAACAGAACCAGGCATATTATTCAGTTTAGGGATAAAAACACGCTTTTAAGAATTATTMATGATCTTGTGAACCCCAACGTGGTAAATGCTATCCATTGTAGTCTATCTGTTTTAGCATATATTCAATATGACGTAGTAAAAATATTTCCGAATATGAATGAAAAATATTTCCGAATTTAAWTACGCAAGAACGTTTGTAAGAGATATCTTTGACCCTAACGACCAGCTTGAGATTATAGTTACGGAGCATAATCGCGCCCGTATTAGACAGGCTCAGCAATACGAATTAGAAAACCATAACAGAAACAGAACAGAACGTACATTTAGCGTAGGTGATAAGGTTATGGTAAAACGAAATACTAGGCTAGGAAATAAATTAACCCCCTTTACGAAGAACACATCGTAGAAAAAGATTTAGGAACTATTAAAGGGAGGGTGGTCCATAAGGACAATTTGAAATAGACCTTCTTTTTGATAAAGCTTTCATACAACCTTAAGCTTAAAGTTTAGTAACGCCACTTGCATTTAATCGAAGGCCTATATTGTATTCAAGGTATTATTGTATATTGTAATTTTGAACTGAGCATCTCGCAAGTAATTAAATAGTTATTTAAGTTTAACCAAAATTATTTTATATTTTATTTACAAAATTGCTAAAACATAKTTAGCTTATCAGTACTTAGTATTAAGTAGTTTTTAATAGGCAGAACATTGAGTTACCACTCGCTCCAAAATAAAAGCAACATTTTCATCCACAAACTATGAGTGCACCCTGAAGAACTTTAACATTTCGCTACAAGGAGTAATACCCCTGAAACTGTGCCTTTTCGATACTATAATATTGGCAAACTCAAAACCATTGTGTCTAGTCAACAAGCTTATACGTCTTTCAATTTGTAACTTGACAAGCCATTKCATGTAACTTCATTCCGCTTTATAACGTGCTTACATACATTAAATATAAAGGATCGAGGACGCTCCTCACTAAGAGGGGGACGAGTTAAGCCAATTAATTATGAGGGTCACATTCGTTCGTTGTTCGTGGTTGTGTACGGCTGATTTTTTCATATCGTGCGCACATATACATTCTCGCTGCATAACTTCTCGTTACTTGTTTTGACATTTTGAGCTTCAATTCGTTACACTTTCCACGTGTTTTTTTATACTTTTAATTATAAAGTTAAATCCACAATTTAATCGGAGAAGAACGTAAATTCTTTCGCAATACCCCCTCAGGCATAATAAAATAATAAAAACAAGAGGAAAAAGCCAGAAAATTCAACGCTGGAATTCTTCCCGRAATTACCTATTTCTAAGAAGGATGATCCCAAGTACCTCGTAATCAAATCACAGGACGCCAGAAAACCTATTGCATCCACTTCTTGCTTTGCAGTACATAAAAGTATTCAGGCCATAAGCAAAGACATTAACAAAATCACATCGCTTCGTGACGGCAGCCTACTTCTTTTGGTCAAGAACCAAAAAATCGCTGACAAATTTTTACAAACCAAACATCTTCCCGGAGCTGGTGCTGTTGATATATCTCTTCACAACTCTCTGAACTCAGTAAAGGGTACAATTTACGCTCCATTTATCTGTCAGCTTGCTGATGACGAAATAATTGATGGTCTAAAAGATCAAATAGTATCCGATGTTAATAAATTTACGAAGATAAACAATGTCGTATTGAAGTGGCCTGGTGTACCCTCGATATCCGTCCTTACTATCCTAATACCATGCGCTGCAAGAATTGTCAGTTGCTGGGTCATACTGCTAAGCGATGTAACAAGACCCCATCTTGTGCTATCTGCAACCTACCCCCAAATCATACCCCTCCCACTGAATGCTCTAGAGTCAAATGTGCTAACTGCGATGGTGAACACCATTCTTCCTTTAACGCCTGTCCAAAATTTGTCCAGTCTAAAGAGATACTTAAAATTAAAAGTACCCACAAGTGTTCGACCCGTGAAGCCATCAATTTATACAAATCTCAAATGCCTTCTACTCCCTCACCATTCTCTTATGCTAAAATAACAGCTTCCAACAACAATACTCACTCAAAAAAATACATCAACATCGAAAAAACTTCAAACACTAATAATTCTAATCACTACATTAAAGCTACAACTTCAAACAATAATTCATCCCCTACCAACATATACGCAATCCATAATGATTGCCCTAAAACCCCTTCTCGCTCCGTTTCTTCCCTATACAATTCTCCCTCTCCATCCTTCTCACCCCTTTCCCCAACTACTTCTCTTACCTCTATAAGCCGCTCCACAACTTCACCTGTACCCTCCTGCCATCCACAATCACATACCCAAGTATCCATAGATACATAATTCTAGATATTAAATTCCAATTAAAACTTACATTTTCCATACGTATGTATATACTTTAATTTTCTTTATTCTTTCTATGTTAACTTTTCTTCAATGGAATATTAACGGATACATTAATAACTACTTTGAACTTGAAATTTTAATTAAAAAATATAACCCCTCTGTAATATTATTAAACGAAACACATATTGCAAACAATATATCAGCTCATACTCCAAAAGCCTATGCCGGTCACTTTTATAACCTTCCATCCGTTACATCAAGCAAACAAGGTATTGCAATCCTGATTAAGAGAAGTATACCGCATAATATTCCCCCAATATCTCCTTCGAATATCTCTTCCGTTGCCATCGAAATTTCCTCCCCTCAAAAAATCCTAATCATCTGTGCATATTCCCCTCTTCAACAAACTTTTACTTCAGCAGACTTTTTTAACCTTTTCCCTTCCGGCACGACTCCTTTTTTACTGGCTGGTGACTTCAATGCCTGGTGCCCTCTTTGGGGTTCTTCTTCTACTAACTCCAGGGGCCGCATTATTGAGGATGCTGCCCTCTGTTCGGACTGTGTTGTTCTTAATGACGGTTCCCCTACCCATTTCTCTACTCATTCCACCTTCACCCATATAGATCTTACAATTTGTTCCACTTCACT
>NW_017537049.1:86956-94307 GCF_001853355.1 Bactrocera latifrons
TTATATGATGATAATGGACGGATTTTGTCATCTGCAATTGGACCGATGGCACTTGCCACTAAGAACCGATGGGTATGGTCGTCATTTTGTTTTGGCGCAGGAAGTGGTACAAAGTTACTGAATTTTGGTCGTTTGTTGGGACGTTGCAAATCGGGATCGAGTAACCGAAACCTATTGCTTTCGGGGGGTCGGCCCAGTTCATGGTGTCAAATGATAACTACGGCACTGAGTTTTTTTTTTTTTTTGCACTTAGTTTTTTTTTTTTTAACAACTACAACTATAAGGAGATGCGGTAACTGAATCGGCTAGACTATCGTAGTCGGTCACAAAGAGGAAAAGAATGCGTGAAAAGGTCACGGGACGTGTATACGCTTTGAACCACTTTGAACTGTTGGAGATTTATATTCACGGACGGTTAAAAAAAATCCAAACCTCTTTTGCGGTCGTTAGCGAGAAAGGAAAGCCAATTTCATATGGGCTGCTTTTCCCCTTTTGTTCGGTATTCATTGCTGAAGCCACTGCGATTTTCCATGCTGTTCTACATGCCACAAAAAGCCCGGGAAAATATGTAATATGCACCGACAGCTTATCATGTTTCCAAGCCATTCAAAATTGCAACAACCACACTAACATCATCATTTCAATTAGAGAATATCTTATTATATATAAAAAATAAAATTAAGATAATGTGGGTTCCAAGTCACACTGGGTTATGTATTAGCAAAGAATGCATCCAACACGCCCACATTTACATCCACTTTCTTTATGAAATCTGATATATTCCGACTCATAAACCAAAATCGGCTCTCTAAATTGGCACTTGATTGGGTCTCATATAACCACCATTATTCAATAGTTAACACAGCCAGAATCAAACCGCTATACACTTCAACAGTTCCAACTAATTTTATAACACCATATATTCGACTACGGATTGGACATACTATACCGACGAATGCTCACCTCCTCTTAAGAAACGGTACCAACTGCTGTCCGTTTTGTAACTCAACAACAACTGTGCTTCATAAATTAGAATTTTGTCCAACACTGAAAGATAAGAGAGATTGCCACTTCAACACAGATCCGATTTCCCTCCTTTCCAACGCTACGAAAGAAAATATAAAAACCATCTATCGTTTTCTTAAAAAAATGTGATCTACTGAGGAAAATTTAAGCCAACACATTTATTCAACGGACAGCCGATAGCCTCTGAAGCAAGCGCTGAATGTTTTAGGTTGTACATATGTTATTAACATTGTATAAGCTTTTATAATAATAATAATAATAATAATAAAACAAAAAAAAAAAAATTATAATTTAGATTCGACTGATGTGAGGATTGTATTAATGGGTGTTATTGCGGCGATATATTCTTCATTGCGCTCAAAAGTAGAAAGAATTAGGCGTGGCAAATATTCTACTTTACCTACTTTCATTCCAAATTGGAAATGCCAGAAAACAATTCTTTCATTTCGTAATTACCTAATATTATTTTTGCATTATTTTCGCTAAGTCAGACACATAATTATTATATCTGTATGATTACGGAAATGATTTGGTTTTATTCATCATTACGATTTATATTTACCTATTTGTCTTTGGTCCATCATTGCTCGGAAATTCCAAAAAAATGGACGTTGACATTGTTGACAACTATTGCTTTCAACCCATCCTGGTACTTCCTTTCGCATCGCATTCATTTCCCAAAAAACAATAACAGAATCTTCACCTCCGCTTATTAGTTGCTGGGTATGATTGGCATATGCAAGTGATGAAACTTTATTACTAAAGGTGAAAGAGGTGAATACAAAGATTAGAACGAAAAAAATAAAAATCTACTTGTGTCCTTGTAGTTCATAAATTGTGCCACGTTTTCCTCCAACATCCCATACAAAAACCATTTGATCACAAGATCCACTAAACAGTAACTGATGTTCTTCTACCCATTTCAAGCATCGAATACTAGCTAATAATTTATATGTCTATATATTTAGCTATACAAATAAAGATAATAATTACTAGTATGTCCTTTGAAGGTATTAATGAATTGAACGCCTTGTACGTCACATCGTAACATTGTGATCATACCAGCATTGTCTCCAACGAATGCATATTTCGCCATGGTGTCAAATCTATAAAGAAAATAATCTTAACAGCTTTTACGAAAATATTCGTATGTTTTGAAGACGTACTGAAGTGAAGTACAAGGTGTCTCAAAACTGTAACTACCCAATCTCTGACCATTTTCGGTAGAGTAAAAGACGAATAACTTGTCCTTCCCACATGACAACACCCACTTCAGCATATGAGCTACTACAACTTCCATTACACGACCCTGATGAGCTAAATAATCTCGCACAAAAGAAAGACGGTTGCAGTCATCCGAAAATAAGTATTGGGTTACCGTTCCATTATCCTGGCCAATATACAATTGTCTTTCGGCCGCATTATAATATATAGACGTACCCCCTGAAGGCATACTTTCACATATACTAGGCCAATACTGCCCTGAGTCTCGTTTAAGCCACACACGTATAGTTCTAAACAAAACTTTTTTTAAACATCGGATTTTCGAGCAAATAAAAGTACAAACTTGTCATCAGATACGCTTATAACTCCGTTTTCACCGGGAATAAATATTGCAGAATTAATATCATCACCACTGCCCTCCAATTTATTTAGCAATTCCAACTTCTTCTCAGAACTGAAACGATCATCACAACTGCGCTGAGCCGGCTTAATTTCTGCAGCCATATTAATACGAAAGTTATATCGGACCTATGGGATCATTTAATTTAATATTTTCTTTTATTTTCGATTAATGATCGATTATCCTTCTCATACCAAAGAACGATGTTGAGCACATATAACACTCGTAAACATTATAACCAGTCTACGCAATTAATTAGTAATGTCAGCCTTTAGCAACTCTCTTTCATAATAAACTAAAATACCGTTTTAAAAAGAACTTCATTGGCATGTTTAAAAATATTTTTTTTTTTTTATTTTATTTTATTTTATTTTATAAAAGCTTACATAATAATACAATTATTATACAAACTTAAGAAAATACGCAGCACTAGCATCATGGGCTATCGGCCGACTGTTTAAAAATAGTTTTCTCATTTTTACCTACATTTAGCAAATGTTTCTGACAGCGAGTTTTTTAATTTTTATCATTCCCAAATAAAAAAAACATGTCCATTTTTTGAAAAGTTTTCTTCTTATATCTCAACTCTTAACTTACAATATTTCATTTTCTCCCTACATTGACGTAATATAAAAAAAGTGAGGAAGTTTCAAGTTCGGGTGCAACCGAACATTTTATACTCTTGCAACTTGCACGAAGTAAAGCCAGAAAAATACTTTAAGTTGTAAACGCATTCATGTTGTTGTACCGGCAGAATTCTGCCGAGTTCACAGTCCTTGGTCGGATAAAAATTCGAGTTACGTAGACCCGACTGTCGTGGGAACGGTTCMATTCATATAAAGTACTACTGGGATCARTTAAAAGGTAAATTTTGTAAATTTCTTCCTCTTCAAACAAACATATGATAATGTTGTCCGCGTATCCTTGACAGCGGATTCCATTGCTGGTGAGCAGCTCTAGTAGTTCGTCTACTATTAGGCTCCATAACAGAGGGGATAGTACTCCACCTTGCGGGCAACCCCTTGTGGTGCCAAGACGAATCTTACTTTCTCCCACTGTTGTTTCTGCTATCCTAGTGCGCAGAAGGGCTTCATCCATCTGCGTATCGGGGCGGGTACGTTCCTTCTCTCAAGTGTCTTGATAACGCTAGTGAGATGCATTATCAAATTCACCCTCAATGTCTAGGAAGGCGCAGATCGCAACCTCGCCGTTATTCAGCGAATCGTGCGGATCAGTCGTGAGTTGGTACAGAGCAGTGTTTGTGGATCTGCCTGCTCTGTACTCGTG
The DNA here is from genome assembly GCF_001853355.1 of Bactrocera latifrons. NCBI lineage: Eukaryota > Metazoa > Arthropoda > Insecta > Diptera > Tephritidae > Bactrocera > Bactrocera latifrons. Next base: position 90,894 of record NW_017537049.1, read on the forward strand.
TTGTCTGGTATGTAGGGGTGCGATCTTCAGCGCTTCCGATCTGATATGGTTGTCTATTACTTTCTCCGTTCCCTTCAGCATGAAGGATGTGAGTCTTATAGGCCGGAACGATTTGGCTAGCGAATAGTCTCTCCTCCCTACTTTAGGAATGAAAATCACTTTTGCGGTTCTTCATGGCTCAGGGATATACGACATCGCCAGGCTGTCTCTCATCAGCCCTAGCAGGTGTGGTAGGATAATATCCATACCTTGCTGCAAAAGGGCCGGGAAGACGCCATCCACTCCCGGTGACTTAAAGCTTGAAAAAGGAGGCTAGTGCCCATTTGACTGAGTCTGCAGTGAACAGGTTTCTTGCAGTCAGCCAATCTGAGCGATCTGGCCTACGTATGACCGAGACTGGATTTAGGTCAGCTTGAAACGTCCCTGGGAAGTGCGTTTGTAGGAGTGTTTCCACCCTCTCCTCCGCGCTTGTCGTATAGGTCCCGTCGTTTCTTTTTAGGGATAATGCTGTGTCCGTCTTGCCCTTCGACAACGCCTTATGCAGACGAGCTGCCTCCGGGGTCGAGGAGACGCTATCACAGAATTTCCTGAAACTGTTTGTCTTGGCAAACCTAATCTCCTTGTTATAGAATGTTAGGTGCCATTTGTAATCCTCCCAGCTGCCTGTACGTTTGGCTTTGTTGAACAACCTATGCACCCTAAGTCWAAGAGCTGAGAGTTTACTATACCACCAGGGGCAGATTTGTTTGCTGGTGGTCGCTTTTAGCGGACAGGCACAGTGATAGGCGTCCATAATGGACTGGTTTATGGCACTCAATCTGCTTTCCAGTCCATCTGTGGTGGATCTATATCCGCCTGCTCCACTCCACTTATATTGTGACTTAATTTCTCTCTGAAAATACCCCAATTCGTATTTCTAGGGGTACGTGTCGGAGGTTTGTCCGCGACTTTTACCCTAAGAGCAAACCGGATGATCCTGTGATCCGAGAGTGAGGGCTCCTTTGACACCCGCCACTGTGAGATCAGCCCGATCCTGTTGTCATTGCTCAGGGTAATGTCTAGGACCTCCCTGCAAACACTGGTTACGAAGGTGGGCTCACAACCCACATTCTCGATGCTCATATTGTTGCTATGAATTCAAGAAGTGACTCACCCCTCACGTTGCAGTCCGTGCCACCCCATTCCGTGTGATGTGCGTTGGCATCACATCCTAACGTTAGGGGAAGATTGTTGCGTCTGCAGTATTCCACCAGACTGAGTATTGATGGGGGGGGGGGGGCGGTTGCTGTGGCCGTCTCTCCCGGAAAGTATGCGGAAGCGAGGACGAAGTCCGATCGTTCCTTGTCCTTCACCTGTACCGCCCCCAGATCTTCCGTTAGGAACTCTGAAATACAGAAAAAGTCTATATCGGTCTAACGACTACACAGGAGCGGGGTCTCTCGCTAGAGAGATCCCAGTTTACCTTGCTTCTTTTCGAGTTGAGGCCTCTTATCTCTCCTTTGAATGCCCAAGGTTCCTGGATTGGGAGGATGCTCAGATTATCCGAGATGAACCTCTTCACGATGACACCCGAGGCCGCCGATGGGTGATGTAGGTTCACCTGAGCCACTTCCTTGCCGGCACTGGAGCCTATAGTATTGGTTCGATGAGAGAYAGATCCTCGTCCTCGATCTCATCATCAACCCTGCATCTCCAGCCCTTCCTTGGGTGGATGGCATGCCTTCTTGCTCATTGGGGAGCTCGTTGCTCCCGGTTCCATCCGCGGTGGTGGCCGCAGCCTGCCCAGCCGAGATGGGGTCGTTGGGGGACTCGTTCTGCTCTCTCGAAACCACAGCGGTAGACGCCTCAAGTATGCCGGGCGGGTTACGGGTGGAGCCGGTACCACGGTCCGCCCCGACGTGGGTTCTTGGCTCGTCGCCGACGTTGCCTCGGGCCTCCATGGCCTCACTACAATTTTGCCGAACCTGAAGTTCAGCCTGAATCCCTTTTGCCTTATGTACTTGTAGGATTCATCGTCTATCGACATGTTGAGGTTCCACCCTGAACCCTCAACGCTGCCTGCTACGACCTTCCACGCGGAGGTGCTTAAGCCATCGTTCTGGTTTCCCACCAGATTAAGCACGAATTCGTGGGTTTTATCTGCGCTCCTCGGGAAGAATGCCACCATGTTATGCAGTGGTGGTATCTCCTCGCCTCTCCGTACACACAGGGCTTGACCCTTCCAGCCTCTTCCCTTAAAGAAGATGCCGTTGAAGGCGCCAGTGTAGCCTTTGCCAGTTCATAGGGCATCAACTAGGCAGTCTTGGAGAGCCGTTAGCTGCTCGGACCCTAGGGCCTCCGCTGGGTAGTTGCAAGCCAACACTGCCATCCGGATGCCCTTAACAGCCTCCGAGTACTTCCGGCTGATGGTTTTCGTCTGCTGCTTGGGGTTGGAGCACTTGCCACTAGCTACCTGTGGGCTATCTCCACATACTCTCTTGGGCCTTGGTGGTTCTTGGGGAGTTATATGGCCGCTTTTTCTTTTCTCCGTCCGACTAGGTGCCTCTTGGGGCGCCGGCTTTGCTACGCTTCGTCCTTCCGACAAGGCAGCTTTAGCTCGACGACGCCTTCGAAAAACTAGGTTGTTTAAGTCTGTTTGCAACTGACCTCTTGCGCTATTCGAGGTGAACGATTTAAAAAGTTTTACGTCGTCAGCATAMAATAAAATTTTTGAAAACTTAACAACAGATGATATGTCATTGATAAATAACAAGAACAGAATTGGTCCAATTGAGGAACGCCTGAAAGAACATTGATTATGTCGGAAAGAGTATCGTTAAATATGACTTGTTGAATTCTATTACTAAGATAAGAAGCAACCCATTTTGGAAATATTGGTTGAAAACCAAGAAGATSAAGTTTATTCAAAAGAATTGAATGGTTTACTTTATCAAAAGCTTTACTAAAATCTGTATATATAACATCAGTATTCTTATTCTCCCTAAAATTCGTACATGTGATACAAATTCAAGCAAATTAGTTATTGTAGATTTCCCTTTACGAAAACCGTGCTGAAAACTAGAAATTAGTGGAGAGATCCGGAAGGTTATGTCGTCTGTTATAATTGCTTCAAAAGGTAGTTTAGGTATTGCAGACAACTTTGCTATTCTCCTATAGTTTTCAATAGATGACCTAAATCCACTCTTATGCAAAGGAATTATAAATGACATTTTCCATATGGATGGAAATAAGCCTTGCATAAGAGATGAATTAAATAGCTCTGTTAGGGGTTGGTGTATATATTTGGCACATTTCTTAAGAAAGCACGAGTGAATCATATCTGGACCATAATTGTAATTGGACCTAAAGAATTCAGCGAACATATTAGAAATGGTGTGATTGTCACTGGACATACTAGACTTATATTTCATAGCG